>NW_007377585.1:83416-313343 GCF_000475195.1 Diaphorina citri
CGAAGCCGTTCAAAAAGTATGCAACCTTGAAGGGGCTACACAAAAAGTTTAAAAAAAATCGCCTGCGGCGCTGAAAAATTTACTTTTGGTGAGACTGGATTTCTCAAGATTGTGGACCAAAATTTTCAAAAAATTCGCCTGAGGCGCTCTAATTTATTTTGCTCACTTTAGCGTTCAGCGAAAATTAGGATAAGAAAGTATCTACGAATTAGGTACGTCAAAAATTAACTTGTGACAAAGCATGAGGCACATATCTACCTACTTTGTGTATCTAGCAAAATTTTCAAAAATTTCGCCTGCGGCACTCTATTTTATTTTGCTCACTTTAGCGTTCAGCGAAAATTAGGATAAGGAGAAAATATCTAGCAAAATTTTCAAAAATTTCGCCTGCGGCACTCTATTTTATTTTGCTCACTTTAGCGTTCAGCGAAAATTAGGATAGTATAAATTTATAAAAATATCCAAAACTGATATTTATAAAAGTAAGTAATAACACAAAATAAATACTGCTGATGGTATACTTAAGACTTGAGCTACATAGGGGCTACGGACCATTAAGTAAGTACTCAAGTCAAGGTGTAACTTAAATTTAGGTAGATATTTCTAAAGAAAGTATTTTTTTATGATCAGGATTATGACTGAAATTGAAAATCACCGTCCAAAAAAGTCGTTCTCACCATCTGAAGGTCGCCCATCGCTCCAGATAGTAAATGCCTGATATTTTAGGATTTAGGGTAGACGCACCAGTCTGTTGTCGCGTGGGTGGTGTCGGCAAAAGAAGATTACACGGTGTGCGACCCTATAATCTGTGAACATAATCAATGTAGTTAAACGAATCATCAAATCACGACCAGGTTGATTCTCAAAAAAACCTCTGATATTAATTCTAATGGATCGGCTATTCGGCTCTCTCGATGGAGATTCTTTCGGCTCACAATATAAACCGGGTGACGTAAAATAAAGTTCTCTAAAACCTTAATTAAAAAAAAAATCTCCAGTTTCCCCTGTCTGTTCAAGTAACGCTCCAGTCACAGTGTGTTCAAGGAACGGTCAGATAGGTATATTATTTTTCAGTCTCCTATCTGTTCAAGTAACGCTCCAGTCACAGTGTGTTCAAGGAACGGTCAGATATATTATTTTTCAGTCTGTTGCGATCGGTCAAATATTGCGAATCTTAATACTATTGTTTTTTTTTTTTTAATTCAACGTTATTTACAGAGGCAAACTATAACAATCAGAGTCCTTGTCCCTAATATACCTATTAGTACCTATTGTCCTATTGTCCTTAATATACCTAAATAACAAAATAGATCCGCTGGACCCACATTTTAGCCTACACGCTAGTCTGGCGAACCAAATTTTGGTCCGGAAAATGGTCTGGTGTAGTTCGGTCCGTCTAATGTGTAGCCCCCTTAAATAGAAAATTTTGTAAATTTGAATATAGGTACTTGAGTTGAGTATAAACCACTCAGTATAATGTACTTTGGCCTTATGCTCCATGAGGGTCAGATGAGAAAGGGTTCTAGTGCTTCTTGGATTACCACAAAGCTGATGGCTCAGCAAGAGGTAGTGAAGGGTCATCTTATTGAATGATTGCTCCTCATAACTACCAATTTGTGGGCTATCACAGAATCCATGTAGATAACATTATGTACGTAAAGTCATGACTCTGAAAACTTTGCTCAAAACATTCTATCATGTTTCTGATGATATCTTGATGTTTATCAACATTTGGATAGAGTCATCAAGGAAAATAATGTACCGAGGAGAATGCCACCCAATGGTCATTTCGTAAACAAACTTGAAATTTTGCTATAACAAATGATGGGAAAATTTTGGGATTCAGTGAGTTAATTCGATTGGACTTTCGTTATTAGCTCGTCGAAGATGAAAAAATACATAGTAGATACTTTTAGCGAAAAAACCTGTCGTTTATTTCCCTCTCTGCTCCTTCTCTCCATACACCACATTTACTTTTTAGAAAGTAAATAATATACGTAAATACTTAACCTAGGTGGGTACCTAAAAATCCAAAAATTTATGCAAAACTTCCAACTGTATGAATAAATCCACTTGAAAAATGTTGACACGAGTTTCCAGAAAGACAAACAAACCATAAGAATATATATTGTTAATTTCTTTACCTTTTCACAGCACCTACCTTCATTATTACCTTTCCATGTTTGATTTTCACATTACTATGCTGAAATTGCTGACCAGTAATCAGCAAGTTGAAACAAATGAGGGACATTGAATTTATTTGATTTGAAACTGATTTGACGAAGTCCAGCCTAAATGTCCTGACAAAGGTCAAAATGTCCTGTCCAGCCAAAATGTCTTGTCCAGCCAAAATGACGAAGTCCAGCCTAAATGTCCGACGTCAGGACAAAATGTCCTGACGAAGTCCAGCCTGACAAAGGTTCCAGTCTAAATAATAACACTGAGTGAGATTAGGATCTGAGGCTATCTCTACCGCTTAACCCTTCTGCTGCGTCAACTGCACTATGGTCGATCTACATCGTGCTAACCGTCCACAAGGATTATACTTCTTCAAAAACCAGATGTCCAAAGATGTGAAAGTGCTAATCTTCTTGCAATAATAATAAAAATATTGTAATCATAGATGTTATTATTGTTATTCAGAGTTATTTTTAATTTTGAGCTCTTTTCGAAAAAAGAAAATAACTTGTTCAATATTATTGTTAATTTCTTTACCTTTTCACAGCACCTACCTTCATTACTACCTTTCCATGTGTGATTTTCACATTACTATGCTGAAATTGCTGACCAGTAAATCTTGTCAATGCCAATGACCCGTCTGTCAATCAAAATCAAATATTCAATATTTTGAAGGAATTGGGGATTTGAAAATTTCATTTAGCTTATCTATGTCTTCAGTCTGTGTAACACTTGTCTTGGTGTCATCCCAATTTCATTCTCTTTTGTAAATACCACCTTACCACCTACACATTTTAAGTGAAATTCAGGATCTTGAAATTCATAATCAAGTTTCATTTTCATTTTGGCATTCTATTATTTTGGTTATTAACTGGATTTATGTCATGTAGACATGAATACTCATATACCTAGGTATGTTGAAATTGCCATGAAATGGAGGAGACGTCAAAATCACCAATTTGATTTGGCAAGGGTGAGTTTGGAATCTACCTATTGCCTACTACTTAGGTAGTATTTACATTTTCTAGGAAATGGAAAGATTGGTCATTGGTGTAAGAATGAAGAATGGTGGTAGGGTAAAGCGTACCAAGAATAATGCTTGGTGTATTGTGGTAGGGTAAAATGTACAGGTCTTGCATAGTCTTGCTTTCCCCAGAGTTATGGGAGCTTTAAACCGAACTAGCTCAAATTTCACCCCCAGGTGTTGACCTTGCCTGGAAGGTTTGACTTCTTGTTGCTGCACAATTCGGTGTCCATTTCACTGTTTCCAATGAATTCCAACCCAAACCAAAACGTCCGTGTTCCGTCCAATGAATTGTTCCAGACATCAAGGCCATTTCAGCGTTTTCAATCACAGCCTGCAATGGATCCAGATATCAAATATCATCTCTCAGTCACGGAGGAGGAAGGTGTCTTATTTAATGCTCGATTCGGTCATGCTTATATCCTTGCAGGTACTTTATGCGACACTTCTGAGAAGTTTGACGCGCCTTAACGCCTATTAGACGGAGAATAAAAAGAAACAGTTAATGTCTCTGTAGCTGTCTTGTACATCAAATATCAAATGAATATTTGCAATGAATGTGAACGTATCTCTCTCTCTCTCTCTCTCTCTAGTGTGTGAAAACGTTTTTTAGCCCGAGTGTTTCATGAGCAGTATTGTCACAGCTTTTGTCTTCTCCTTGGAATACGTGTTTGCTTTTGGATGGATTTCTGGTCCTATAAGCTGACAGTTTATAATAAATTAATGCTCCTCCTTTAATTTAAAACTTGGACACTTAGGCCAATGGGTTAACTAGGTACATAATGTCAAAAGTGTCAATATTTATGGGGTGTTTAGAATTTAGATTGTCGTAATATACCTATCTTAAGCAATACTTGGAGGATTATGTGCAATGGGCTAAATATCAACAGAGTGATTTCTTTATTTTATTGTGACAGTGTATAAGAGAAGTGGATTTATCATTATTTTGTACTTTTTATTTTAGTTTTAGGGGCAACAGTTAGCTTTCATAAAATTATTAGCTACATAGGTACACAGGTAAGATCTAAACAAGATAGATAGGTAGGTACCCTCCGGAATCTATATATAATAGGTACCTATTACCTATCTACTTCTTCAAAAACCAGAAATAGGTAGCCGAGGTCAACAATGGACGAGAAAGAGCTAGTGTGTGAAAACGTTTTTTAGCCCGAGTGTTTCATGAGCAGTTGTCATTGTCACAGCTTTTGTCTTCTCCTTGGAATACGTGTTTGCTTTTGGATGGATTTCTGGTCCTATAAGCTGACAGTTTATAATAAATTAATGCTCCTCCTTTAATTTAAAACTTGGACACTTAGCCCAATGGGTTATCATAGGTACATAATGTCAAAAGTGTCAATGTTTATGGGGCGTTTAGAATTTAGATTGTCGTAATATACCTATCTTGAGCAATACTTGGAGGATTATGTGCAATGGGCTAAATATCAAGAGTGATTTCTTTATTTTATTGTGACAGTGTAGGTATAAGAGAAGTGGATAAGAGAAGTAGCTACATAGGTAGGTACACAGGTAAGATCTAAACAAGATAGATAGGTAGGTACCCTCTGGAATCTATATATAATAGGTACCTATTACCTATCTACTTCTTCAAAAACCAGAAATAGGTAGCCGAGGTCAACAATGGACGAGAAAGATGATGCCCAACAATTTGTTCATTCCACAAAAATATTAAATTTGTTCAATGAAAAATCCACAATAGCTGACGTTGAATCAATCAGAAATCAATCCATCTTGCTTTCTATCTATTTCTTCAAAACGTTTTATTTGGGTACCAACAGATCTGCGAATAAAAGAGCTAGAAATATTCCGTGTCAATGGACAATAAACTCTCATATGGGTTTTGATCTCATCCCAGTGTTGATCATGTTTTATTGATTCTTTCAAATCATTTATTTTGATTTCCAAGAGCTTCTTGATTTTTTCCAGGACTTGGTTAGTCTCCAGGGATCAACTAGAATTTAGTTGAGAGTGCGAGGATATATTTGGTTGTATTTTTGAATTTGATGATCAACAGCAAACAAGAGGGTTGACCATTGCGGTGATTGATGGATGGGGCTGGATTAAAAATATTTTAACATGATAAATTTTATAGTTTGTGATTTTACCTATAAAGGGCTAAGAATTTACTGTAGGAATTACCTACCTTTCTGTAGTTCTGACTTTCTGAGCCCTAACTTGATTTTCCCACCAAATTAATTTTCGGAGCAATCTGGGAGTTCTGTGAATGAATAACTTTGAAAAGCATGTATCACACTTCCTCTAATACTATTGTTTCTTTCAAATCATCTAAATCTTCGGGTAAACCTTTTGCTACACTTAATTAGTTTAATACTTTCACACCTGTTGGAAAAATGTTGGAGAATATATGAAAAGGCATTCAAACCTCCGAGGCCATTGTTTCATAAGGACTTCTCCAAAGAATTTCAAGTTATGTTAACCAAGAGCGTTTTTTGGGGCACGCATAACTTTTAAATAATGGATACTGAAAACAAAATCTACATTTTTACAGGTACCTCTTGTACTTCTGATTCTCTTTGGTACCCTTCATCATTGTTGATGGCATTAACAAATAGCCACTCATTTATTCTTGTCGTACAATGGGGGAATCAATTAGAAAAAAATCAAGACTCCAATGATTTATAGCCCCGTAGGGAGTGATCCGAAATGTTCCTAGAATCCAGGATCAGGGATTGTGCTGGGATCATCTGACAGTTGACAGCTACGAGCTCTGGAGCTCTGGGCTGGATTAGAATCGGGATTCTGAAATTGTTAATCCCCTTGTTGCGCTTATTCCAAATGTTTTTATCTGATTAAAAATGTTGATAAATTTGGTGTGAGGAATTTGTAAAATTTTCCAACTTCTTGCTACTTTTGATATGAAATATTGCACCTTTTTAATTAATATCAAAATTAAAATTACCCATTGAAGTGTACTAATTTCATTGTTTGGCATAAGTTGCCTCTTGAAGTTTAGAGTTCACAAAACCCAACCTATCTGTTAAAATATAACATACCTATAAGATACACAATTTACACATTTTAAGAAATCACGATAAAACCCAGCTCTATTCCCTGTAGGTTTTGTCCAAAGTAGGTAGGTAGGTAATAGGTATACAGATTTAGGAACTTCTGACTAATCCAATCAACCTTTGACACTTAGCTCCTGGTATTTTTGACACTAGAAGTGACACTATATTTGATATGAAATATGATTTGCATCTTTTAAATTAATATCCAAAATCAAAATTACCCATTGAAGTATACTAATTTCATTGTTTGGCATCAGTTGCCTCTTGAAGTTTAGAGTTCACAAAACCCAACCTATCTGTTAAAATATAACATACCTAAGTACCTAGATACATAATTTACACATTTTAAGAAATCACGATAAAACCCAGCTCTATTCCCTGTAGGTTTTGTCCAAAGTAGGTAGGTAGGTATACAGATTTAGGAACTTCTGACTAATCCAATCAACCTTTGACACTTAGCTCCTGGTATTTTTGACACTAGAAGTGACACTATCTCCCCAGGGGGCCATCACATGATGAACTTCTACCAAACATTCTAACCATTTCCAACATAGATTTGGAAACCAAACATTATCTATTCGAACAAGAGGATATTGATTTCTATACGTTTACTTTTCTGTCTGTCTCTCTTAGGTTTTGTCCATTTTTAAGATGAAAATAAAGAAATGGTGACACTATCTCCCCAGGGGGCCATCACATGATGAACTTCTACCAAACATTCTAACCATTTCCAACATAGATTTGGAAACCAAACATTATCTATTGGAACAAGAGGATATTGATTTCTATACGTTTACTTTTCTGTCTGTCTCTCTTAGGTTTTGTCCATTTTTAAGATGAAAATAAAGAAATGAGTAGATATTATTAATATTTTTAGTATTTTATTTTCTCTGATATTGATTGGTAAATATATGGATAAATAAGAATGTATAAATTTATAAAAATATCCAAATCTGATATTTATAAAAGAAAGTAACAACACAAAATAAATACTGCTGATGGTATACTTAAGACTTGAGCTAGATAGGGGCTACGGACCATTAAGTAAATACTCAAGTCAAGGTGTAACTCAAATTTAGGTAGATAGTTCTAAAGAAAGTATTTTTTTATGATCAGGATTATGACTGAAATTGAAAATTCTCAACCCAACTCTTCAACAAGAACCCCATCAACTCAACCCATAACCTCTTCCTTTTCTCAATCATCACCGTCCAAAAAAGTCGTTCTCACCATCTGAAGGTCGCCCATCGCTCCAGATAGTAAATGCCTGATATTTTAGGATTTAGGGTAGCGGATCATCTGACAGTTGACAGCTATGAGCTCTGGAGCTCTGCGCTGGATTAGAATCGGGATTCTGAAATTGTTAATCACAATCCCGATTGCGCTTATTCCAAATGTTTTTATCTGATTAAAAATGTTGATAAATTTGGTGTGAGGAATTTGTAAAATTTTCCAACTTCTTGCTAATACCTACCTTGCACTCTTGCACATCAATAAGATTTTGGTTCATCATTTCGTGTGAGGAATTGATAAAATTTTGCAACTTTTCGTTAACTTACACTCTTTCACATCAAAAAAAAGTGTGACTTAGAAATTTCATACTGCCTCTTGAAACCTGATAAGGTGATATTTGTAGATTACTGTATGTAAGTAAGTAACGAGTATATGTATATGTCTATTTCTCATAATACCTAAGGCAGGTAGTATAAGGTACGCTTGTTTAGGTGGGTGGGTTTCTAAGCTGTCACGCAGACGCACACAATTTCGACCTGCTAGGATTTTTTTTCTATTTTAAATACCTAAATAATTAATCCAATAATGATGATTATTATCATATGAAGTCCAATAATAATGATGATAATTATCATTATTCAATAAAACTAAAAAGAGTGAAGCAAGGTACACACAAATTGCACAGATATAGGTTGGCTGGTCGAGGGACTTTAGCACGTGCTTTGTAGATTACCGTATGTAAGTAAGTAACGAGTATATGTATATGTCTATTTCTCATAATACCTATAAGGCAGGTAGTAGGTACGCTTGTTTAGGTGGGTGGGTTTCTAAGCTGTCACGCAGATGCACACAATTTCGACCAGCTAGGAAATTTTTTCTAGTTTAAATAAATAATTAATCCAATAATGATGATTATCATCATATGAAGTCCAATAATAATGATGATAATTACCATTATTCAATAAAACTAAAAAGAGTGAAGCAAGGTACACACAAATTGCACAGATATAGGTTGGCTGGTCGGGGGACTTTAGCACGTGCTTTGCATCGAGTCATGCACATCTGAACCGAATTAACCACGCTTCACGAAGTCAACTTCTCGTTGGTGAAGCTATCTTTATTACCTCTCCAAATCTAAAATTAAACTCAACACCTTCGCAGCCGTCGGAAACCGATTATACGTTAAAGTGCCAACCAGCTTGGAAGGTAGCGCGTCTGCCTTGTAAGCGGCCGCGGATTTAGCAGCACTCATCAGTGATTTGACGAAGTCCAGCAGTCTAAATAATAACAGCGGTAATTTCACTGGGTGAGATTAGGATCTGAGGCTATCTCTACCGCTTAACCCCTTTGCTGCAACAACTGCACTACGGTCGATCTACATCGTGCTAACCGTCCACAAGGATTAGGTAGTTTGAGAAGATTTGTGTCCAAAGATGTGAAAGTGCTAATCTTCTTGCAATAATAATAAAAATATTGTAATCATAGATGTTATTATTGTTATTCAGAGTTATTTTTAATTTTGAGCTCTTTTCGAAAAAAGAAAATAACTTGTTCAATATTATTGTTAATTTCTTTACCTTTTCACAGCACCTACCTTCATTACTACCTTTCCATGTGTGATTTTCACATTACTATGCTGAAATTGCTGACCAGTAATCAGCAAGTTGAAACAAATGAGGGACATTGAATTTATTTGATTTGAAACTTGTCAGGTCTAAACCTCACTTTATTTGTGTCCATTCTTTGGTTTTCTTTCAAAAGCCAAATCTGGAGTAGCCAGGAACACCCAAACACCCTTTGTGTATTGTCAGTTCTAAACCTCACTTTATTTGTGTCCATTCTTTGGTTTTCTTTCAAAAGCCAAATCTGGAGTAGCCAGGAACACCCAAACACCCTTTGTCTTTTCCTCTGTTTATCCTATCTACAAGATCCTTTACAGAATCCCTATTGATTGCATCTCCTTCAAGTCTTGACATCAACGTTTCTATCACTGTTGTTTGGTTTACTCTAGAGAAATCAGATCTTGTCAATGCCAATGACCAGTCTGTCAATCAAAATCAAATATTCAATATTTTGAAGGAATTGGGGATTTGAAAATTTCATTTAGCAGTCTGTGTAACACTTGTCTTGGTGTCATCCCAATTTCATTCTCTTTTGTAAATACCACCTTACCACCTACACATTTTAAGTGAAATCTCCGAGATTTGCTGATCTTATAGCTGATAGAAGATTTGGTCCTTACCTAAATACCTATTGATACTTATTAAGTATCATCATCATTGAAGTTAGAGTACCTACGTATTAGCTGGGTAATCAAAGGTTCCAGTGAAAACTATGAAGGACGTACATTAGACTTGAACCTTGAATTGCTCAATCAAACTTTAAACCTCATTTTGGTTAACGGATCATCAAATAATGGTAATAAGATGACTTAGATGACCTGATGACCTAAAAGATTTTGAAATAAGTTTCATAATAATTATTGCACTTCTTGCTCAAATTGAAATAGCAAGCTAAGTATTGTTATGTGTACCTACATCTGGACAATTTTATTACTCCTGATAGTCCTGACACCTTAAGATCTTTCGTGGAAAATAAACTCTTTGGAAAAGAAGTAGGTAGCATGTATTTTGAGGCTTTGATCCACTTTCTCTATGGCAAAGTCGATTAGTAGTCGATCTTTTGGCAAAGAGGCTCCCATTTTTCTATATCTACACAATTAATGACTCCTAAAGTGCAAAGTGTCAGAACTGTTTTAGTTATTCGTTTCTTAGAAGTTCCGAGTGTGTCTAGTTCACGTGTTGATGAACTCTATTGACAAAGACAAAAATAAATATGGGTTAATATCTCTGTTAATGACTAATGGTATAGTACCTATCTACCTATAACTGTAGCATGTTGTATTCGTACCCAAATTGAACTTCTTTTAAAACAAGAAATACCTGGGGATGTACATGGGATGAAATTGTCAAATAGAGCAGAAAAATTGACAATTTCAAATTAAAATATAAAGATGGAAATACAAAAAGCTTCACAAATTGCCCAACGCCAAGTCATATAGATGGAGGTATCTCCAATATGAGTCATGTGATCCAAGAACAACGAACACACAAAAACTTAATAAAAAATCTCCAAAAAACCTAAGCCCTTAATACCCCGGCTCAAAGAGATAAAAACACGAGAAACGAGTAGGTATAAGGTTTTTTTATTTGAATAACAACCTGTTGGCAGTCAATAAAATGTGGGATATCATTATGATGAGGCATTAGAGAAGAATATCATCTTGTGAGGTAGAGCTCCGCCTACTGGCATAGTTGAAGAGTTAAAGTGCTGGCATGGAACATGTTCGGTATGTTCATCACAGAATTCATAGCTAGCCAAGTTGTGAGAGCCAACACCTTCGGTTTCCTCTACGTGCTTTATGAATTACGAGTATTGTGAGTATATTTTGTAATATGTTATGTATATTTAGTAGCCTGTAGTGGAAACTTGGTCTCCACATGTTGGACACTTTACCTGCGGGCAAAGAATTGAATGAGATTTCCCTTCAGTCATCTCTAAATTCTTAGAAATTTGCTAGATAGTGAAGAAGAATGCACAGTTATCAGGCAAAAAATTTGATGAGATTTTCATTTTGGTATCTCGATTAATTCTTTGAAATTACCTACTTGATATTGGGGTAGAATATACAGTTATGCTGCCTGAATTCTGAAAAGACCCTTTAATCGGGGTTATAGGAAGGAAGATGATTGAAATGGTGAATTTACCACTGAAACTAAAAAGAAACTAAATCAATATTCAATTAAACGGTTGTTTCAATTTATGAATAATGCTGAAATAAAAGCCAACCTTAAGCACCACACTCATGTGTGCTGATAATAAAGCTTGTGAATGTGCCCATTAAATAACGATTAGTCTTTGTAATAGGTTCCTTTAGCAATTGGCAATTACAATTACAACTTTCTTTAATTAATATTTTGAACGCTTTGTGTTGGCGGGTTTTAGTCTTTTCCTGCATATAGGGTAAGTGTACGGGTAAATGCTTTGGCACTACTTATGTGTCTGCCTGTATTCATTATTTGCAGGAAAATTGTTTGCCAACGATTCTAGTGAATTGACAGAAACATAAAAATAGTCAATACGCAAAAGTGGATTTTTACTATCATTAGGTAGGTATCCTATAAGAAGGAAAGTATAGGTAATTTTTCTCCTTATCTACTTTTTAAGAAAAATGATCTAAAGAAATGATCCTACATCTGAAATTTAACCCGACCTACAAGGCTGTTTTCCCCCCACACCTAAGCCTGTGAGTGGGCTTTTTGCGTACGAAGTACGAACAAAAAGTACTTAATAATTATGTGGACCTCAAATCCTTTGAAATTTTCAAACTTTTCCTCAGGAAAGTTGGTAATTTGTCTAGTGCCCGATCAGTTTTCTTGGACGTTTATAAAATTCGTAATCAAGTTTCATTTTCATTTTGGCATTCTATTATTTTGGTTATTAACTGGATTTATGTCATGTGGACACGAATACTCGTATATTCAAATTGCCATGAAATAGTGGAGATGTCAAAATCACCAATTTGATTTGGCAAGGGTGACATTGGAATCTACCTATTACCTACTACTTAGGTAGTAGGTAGGTATTTACATTTTCTAGGAAATGGCAAGATTGGTCATTGGTGTAAGAATGGTGCTAGGTTAAAAAGTAAGTACCAAGACTAATGCTCAGTATATTCTGGCAGTGGAAAAAGGTACCAAGTCTTGCATGTAGGTAGTCTTGATTTTGCCAGAGTTATGGACCGAACTAGCTCAAATTTCACCCCCAGGTGTTGTGACCTTGCCAGGAAGGTATGACTTCTTGTTGCTGCACAATTCGGTGTCCAATTCACAGTTTCCAATGAATTCCAGTCCAAACCAAAACGTCCGTGTTCCGTCCAATGAATTGTTCCAGACATCAAGGCCATTTCAGCATTTTCAATCACAGCCTGCAATGGATCCAGATATCAAATATCATCTCTCAGTCACGGAGGAGGAAGGTGTCTTATTTAATGCTCGATTTAACTGCAAATAAAATAAATTTACAATATTTAAAATCCTAGGTCTAAATTATTATAGAAATAACCTTGAAAGCTTGAAACATTCATACTTAATTACCTACTTAAACAGGTATATTATTTCAATAGACATTTGCTCCAATTAACAGCACAAAAGTGTTTAAAGCTGTTTACACTACCACAGACAGGTAGATAAAATAATATTCACAGATTTGGTTCAGAAGGCGTAATAAACAAAGTTCTATTTGGCTACCAGTCACATAATTATTTGTTACCAATCACCTACCTATATTATTTGCTACCAGTCACCAAAGTGACAAGCGAATGCCTCCTGTCTTGTCACCATTCACCTTGTGTGCAATTCCATTTTCTTTTGTTCATGAGATTCATTATCTTTACCATTAAACCCTCTATTATCAAATTTAACCTAATGGCCTAATATGTTGGGTTATTGGCTACCTAATTCAATTTTTATCACTTCAGTTCTCAATTAATAGAAGAAAGAGAACAGCAGCCAGATTGATTATCGTTTCAATAAAGCCGAGTAGTAGAAATCATATCGGCAATAAATAATTTATTCTTGTTTATTGAACGACGCTCTTTGTTCCAAAGAATCAAAGAATTTTATATACGAAGACCCTTTCTTAGTCCCTTACAACTTGGGCCCTTTTTTTTTCTTCCAGACGAGTTTTCTAATGCCGAATGTTATTGAAAACTAGTTGCAAAAAATAATTAGTTATGTTGATACCTCCATTGTGCATCCAGATACAGGAGTTTTTGTAAACCTTCCAATTTACTTTTCAATGGAAATTTGGAAATCAAAAACTTCAAGATCTGTTTTACTCAACACTCGATTTTTGTCTTTTGGCACTCCTTCAATAAAATCTTTCAACTGTTCCTGTGTGAAGTAGGTAGGTAGGTCTAGCCTCTTTTTACAGTAGCTGAGTTCGATTAACAACGCATAGACTGTTAGACTTGCGCTGTTCTGCTACTAGTTCTACTGGATAATGCTTTCATAGAAGAAAAGTCCTAGGTAAATAGGCGGTTTTGTTGAACTGAAACCTACTCCACGCGTAGGAGTTTCGGCCAATCGAAATCTTCTCTGACTTCTTTTATAGGAATACCTAATATGTACAATCCGATTTTACACAAAAAAAAAAAAAAAAAAAAAAAAAAAAAATTTGGTAGGTATCCACCATGTGTTATGCTTTGTGGAATAAGGCCGTTTCAAGGGGGTTCATTCGGTCCTATTTCCCCGGGGCCGGGCTCCCAAACGTTGCCTGTAAGAAGCAGTTTTTCCCCACAAAAGGAAAATTAAATACCAACCTAATTTAGCTAAAAATATTTAGTATTCCTGTTTCCTGAGGGAAACTCTAAAAAATCTTTATTTTTGAGGGGGAAAAATGTGAGGAGGGCCCCTAAAATTTAGCTTAAACTACCTAGTATTCTTGTACAAAATTGTTGCAAGGAGGGGCCCAATTTTCGGAGTTGGCCCCAGAGGGCCCTCTGTTAGTCTATGTCCGGCCCTGATAATGAATATGTTACGTATATTTACTATGGACTGTATGGATAATGTTGGTAATTTTATTGATTTCTTTCATTCGACTTCAAATATTGTAAACTTCCATGCCAGAATGTGGTTCACGCAATCTGAGAGAACCCGATTTTTTTCAAGACCCGAATCCCGTGTTCCAGTAGACATGTAGGACCCTCTTCAAATGATGAGTGTCTAATTAGAAGACATATTGGTGCTATAAATTATCGGGGGTGTCAAAACAAGAGATTAATTTATGGGCATTTGTTTTTTTTTTTCTATTCTACTTTTTAACTTGATTCCTCCCGAGGTACTTGATTTATGACTCCGTTGACAGAAGGTGAAAAAGCGTCAGGTGTAAGAATGCCCGTTCGAAATTTCGTACCCAAATTTATACTTGCCTGACATACCTTTGTGTATTTTTGACAACCCATGTGGTCTGAAGTGACATGCATGGGAATTTGTGCTTTAAATACTGTTGTTTTTGTGATTCTCTCTCTCTCTCTCTCTCTCTCTCTCTCTCTCTGTCAGGTGTACCTATCAGGTCTACCTGTTAGTGAGAGACTATCCTTACGATTAGTATAATATAAACTAAAGATAACTTTCACAGTCCGTGAGATAGGCATGCAAGATTTAACAGGCCATTCACTAAATATTCTCATTTTGCTTTTTTAAGTGATTGATTCAAGTCGTTAGCTGACCACTTCAAATTTGGCACACTGTAGGAAGCTTCCTATTAAATTTATTATGTTCCTTACGTCAAATTTGTTTTTTTCAATGTTTTTATTTTGTTCAACAATAGCTCTATTCTGAAAAGAATTATGTTTTAATTTCATTAGGTATAATTATTTTATTACTGCTTTGCTGATACTGATATTTGTAAAACTTCTATCGAGTCCACAGTAACCCTTATTTTTGGATTCGAAGACCCTTTTAGAACTTAAAACTGTTTCAGAAACATAGATAGGTATAGGTATACCTAGCTTTTGTGAATATTTTTAAAAATTTCCTATTGTACTTATTTCGTTGTAAATTCATAGTAAAAATATTGTTTATAAAACGCAAATATCTAGAATGTTTATTGTAAATAAAAAATCTAGGAAATAAAATAAATTTTAAACGTCTTAAGATGGAAATTAATACATATATGTAATCTTTTGATTTCTTTAGGCATTCTATAATTCTCAGAGATCAGGTGCGAAATTATGATGAAAATAAAATGTGGGCATTTATATGAATGAAAATCGAAACTTAGCAGAGGCAGAGGGTGCATTCATGCAGCCAACTCAGCCTAGTGACGACAATGGAATAGCTGTCCTTGAAAGACCAAGAACTTGGAAGAACAGGAGGAAGAAGAAGGACGAGAATCAGAAAGGGCTGGGTTCGATTCCCTTGTTCGCGTTGAGCATTGAGAAATCAGATATCTCCACCAAAATTGCCTATAGGTACCTAGTCCTAATAGTGGATGTGTCAAAAATACGAAGTACCTCATACTTAATTTACCTCAAATTTAATCTCCTGGGTAATTTCGTTCTTATGAGTCCAATTCCCTACACTCGCTCTGTATTTGAGAGACCTCGGTTCGATTCCTAGGTTGCATTTAAAGTTAATGTTTGTCGATAATCCTTGATAAAAGTCGACTTTGGAAAACATATTTAGCGCATACCTAGATCTGAGCGCACAGCCGCTGCAGGGCGTCAAGCCAAGTTCATCTAAGAGAGAGAGAGAGAGAGATAGAAAGAGAGAGAGAGATAGAGAGAGAGAGAGAGAGAGAGAGACAGAAAGAGAGAGAGAGAATCACAAAAACAACAGTATTTAAAGCACGAATTCCCGTGCATATCACTTCCAACCAAATACCTACCTAGGTTGTCAAAAATACACAAAGGCATGTCAGGCAAGTAAAATTGGGTACGAAAATTCGAACGGGCATTCTTACACCTGACGCTTTTTCACCTTCTGTCAACGGAGTCATAAATCAAGTACCTACCTCGGGAGGAATCAAGTTAAAAAGTAGAATATAGAAAAAAAACAAATGCCCATAAATTAATCTCTTGTTTTGACACCCCCGATAATTTATAGCACCAATATGTCTTCTAATTAGACACTCATTGACGATGAAGAAGAAGAAGAGGTCTCTTCAAAGATATTTCAATAATAGGGAATACACGAGTAAATTGCACATTATGAGAACTGTTTGAAGAGAATAATAGGTTGTCTTGGTGTCTGTCTAGTTGTCTAGTACCTGTACAGTGTACATATTATCTATGCTCTATGCTCACAAATACCTAGTTATGCTCACAAATGTATTATCTATGCTCACAAATAGCTATTTATGTTCACAGATGTATTATTTATGCTCACAAATACCTATTTTTATACTCATAAAGAACAAATTGAATAAGAGGGAGGTGTCTGGTAGGCACAGAGGTAGGTATCACTGAAGTTTCGTAATCTTACGGAAACTAAAAGTAAGTAGGTAGCTACATATGTTGGTATGATAAAGTTGCAAAATTGTAGAAGGTCCTGAAATTTTGGAAGCTATGACTATACTTCATGGCAGTCTGAAGTTTTCAGTTTATTTAACTAAAGATTTATTTTCCTTTCGGAAGCGGAAACACCAATGTTCAGAATCCAAAAGATAGACCTGCGATGTTTGGGAAATGCGCCATCTTGGATTCCCTATGGTTTAGTACAGGCGCTATCACGCCACCTAGTGGTTGAACTAAACCCGGTATTTTCCCTTAAAAGAGGGGAAATGAGCCTCAGAATCGGAAAAGTTTAGCAGAGGGGGAATCCTCTCAGTTTCTCAAAGGAAATACCTATACAACTTTACTATCATTACTTACATATGACAGTGGCGTAGCGTCCATGTATAGGGCGTGTATGGCGGCCATACACTCAAATTCCCCTAAATATTGACTTTAAATAATTATTGTATTCTTATTAGATAAATATTGTGATAGAAATTAGTGTCCGCCCTACACTTGGAGTTAGACCACGCTACGCCACTGCATATGAAGTTATGACCATCAGTAAAATAATGTATACAAGAAAAAAGGCTCGTAATTTCAATATTATAGTACTGACTATGGCAAAGTGACTGTAATATTACCATTACCAGGGTCAACGAAGTCGAATTACTAAGTACTATAACTTTGCCTATAAATTATACTAATGTGAGCTACCCTTGAGAAAGCAATTACTTTACTATTGATAAATAAGCAATTACTTTACTATTGATAAATAAGCAGGTAGATTTATTTTCCATGGTTAATGATATGGTGAAGAGATAATGGGCGATTATTTATTCATTTTCCACTGGGAAAACTGGTGAGAACTTGGATCGACAATGTTTTCCAAGTGGATTTGTTTGTTCAGATTTACCTATCTTGTTAAGAATTTCTCAATAAAGCAAGTCAATGTGATTTTGGCGTCTCCACCACTTTAATTGTACAAAGGTGTGTAGGAGAATTTGACATCTCCACTAATTCATAGTCGGAGGAAAATAATGAAAATATTCCGTCGGAGAAATTGGCATCTCCACTATTTGAATGAAATTATAGTAGTGTGAATTTTCTAGAATTTGGTGTCTTTACCAACAAGTTCCAATGAATGTGATGTCTTTGAACGTAAAGTCTGCCAAATAAATTCTGCGAAAATTTTAAAAGGAACTCAACTTCCTTTTTATAGGCAGAAAAAAACAATTTGAGTACCAGGGTCAACGAAGTCGAATTACTAAGTACTATAACTTTGCCTATAAATTATACTAATGAGCTACCTACCCTTGAGAAAGCAATTACTTTACTATTGATAAATAAGCAATTACTCTACTATTGATAAATAAGCAGGTACCTAGATTTATTTTCCGTGGTTAATGATATGGTGAAGAGATAATGGGCGATTATTTATTCATTTTCTCAATTGGGAAAACTGGTGAGAACTTGGATCGCAAATGTTTTCCAAGTTGATTTGTTTGTTCAGATTTACCTGATGTCTTGTTAAGAATTTCTCAATAAAGCAAATAAATGTGATTTTGGCGTCTCCACCATTTTAATTGTACAAATGTGTGTAGGAGAATTTGACATCTCCACTAATTCATAGTCGAAGGAAAATAATGAAAATATTCCGTCGGAGAAATTGGCATCTCCACTATTTGAATGAAATTATAGTAATGTGAATTTATCTAGAATTTGGTGTCTTTACCAACAAGTTCCAATGAATGTGATGTTTTGAACGTAAAGTCTGCCAAATAAATTCTGCGAAAATTTTAAAAGGAACTCAACTTCCTTTTTATAGGCAGAAAAAAAAAACAATTTATGAAATTAAAACATAATTCTTTTCAGAATATAATTAGAGCTATTGTTGAACAAAATAAAAACATTGAAAACAAATTTGACATATAAGGAACATAATAAATTTAATAGGAAGCTTCCTACAGTGTGCCAAATTTGAAGTGGTCAGCAAACGACTTGAATCAATCACTTAAAAAAGCAAAATGAGAATATTTTATGAATGGCCTGTTAAATCTTGCATGCCTATCTCACGGACTGTGAAAGTTATCTTTAGTTTATACTAATCGTAAGGATAGTCTCTCACTAACAGGTAGACCTGATAGGTACACCTGATCAGGTCCGCTTTTCAGGCCTAGCTGATACCTGATGAGCACACACACTATCAGGTAGACCTGACAGGTACGGCTGAAAAGGTCGGCCTGTCAGGTCTAGATCATAGTGAGTGGATGGCGTAAGTATACATATTAGTATAAGTAGTGCTTTTTATTTAGACTGTCAGCTTAGAACCAGCTAAGTGAACGGGATCAATTGCGGACATTGTCCAATCACAACGGACTACAGGGTCGTTCAGGAATCACAATGGAGGTTCCGCACATTGGCCGGATGTCAGTGCACTCGGCCGCACATAACTCCGGCTTCCAAAACAATTTGAGGGAGAGCTCAGAAAAAGTTCAGAGTAGCATGTTAAGTTGGCTTAGGTCAAGATTTAAATTACAAAGAGCGGGCTATACCCGGGCCCTCAATATCAAAGAATTACCCAGATGTTCGCCGACCATGTAATGTTATTGCATAATAATAGCTCCACTCATAATGTTGGTTATTATAAGGATCGTAAAAAATATTGGTATGTTTTATTTTTCTCTAAAAGGAGGAAGTGCCTTTTCTTCTTCTTCTTTTTCTTCTTCTTCGTGTATGAAAGCTCCAAGTCTTTAATAATACATAGGTGCTCGTACCAATATGTGTATTAGGTGGGTAATATCGGAAACGGATGAATGGATAAAACATGAAACTTTGCAGAATTGATTTCTTGAATGAACAACCGTTCTCCCTAATTTTGAAACTTTAGATACATAGACTTTGATTTGATCTCTTTCTTCTTCTTCGTATACACGCTCTTCGTGTATGAAAGCACCAAGTCTTTAATAATACATAGGTGCTCGTACCAATATGTGTATTAGGAGGGTAATATCGGAAACGGATGAATGGATAAAACATGAAACTTTGCAGAATAGATCAGTTGCGCTTACTTGGGTGGTGTTTTAAAGTCATAGAGCAGGAAAAATGAGGACCAACAGAATTTTTCTTTTTCTTCTACGACTTCTAGATCCCGAGATAAAGCGATTAAAAAAATGCCGGTAAATCGTGAACTTTGACGTCACGGCATACGCTCCCGTAGGCGATGACGTCAGATCAAAGTACCTATATTATTTGCTACCAGTCACCAAAGTGACAAGCGAATGCCTCTTGTCTTGTCACCATTCACCTTGTGTGCAATTCCATTTTCTTTTGTTCATGAGATTCATTATCTTTACCATTAAACCCTCTATTATCAAATTTAACCTAATGGCCTATCCACTATAAATAGCACTATACAAATAGGTAGGTAGGTATCTACCATGTGTTATGCTTTGTGGAATAAGGCCGTTTCAAGGGGGTTCATTCAGTCCTATAAATTTCCCCGGGGTCGGGCTCCCAAAGGTTGCCTATTATAAGAAGCAGTTTTTCCCCAGAAAAGGAAAATTAAATACCAACCTAATTTAGCTAAAACTACCTAGTATTCCTGTTTCCTGAAGAAGTAGGTAGGTATTTTGTGGTCCTAGTTGCAGTCAGCCCCAGAGGGTCCTGTTAATCTATGTCCGGCCCTGATAATGAATATGTTACCTATATTTACTATGGACTGTATGGATAATGTTGGTAATTTTATTGATTTCTTTCATTCGACTTCAAATATTGTAAACTTCCATGCCAGATACAAATTAGACCAAACATGGTCCCTCGCCGCCCGCCAAGTTCGTTTTCCTAATGTGTGCTAATGTTCCGACTAATGCTTGTAGAATGCTATTAGCGTGAAATTACCGTGCTCGGAGCCCCCAAGCTTCCCTCTGTTGCTTCTCACCAGATCTTTTTGTGATTTTTATCTCGATCAGATCTCTCTCTCTCCTGGTGCAATACGAGATAGTGTTCAGTGTCTGATATAGTGGGTGGTACACAGTGGTTCTTGAGGAAAAGGAAGCCAAACGTCAGCTATTCAGCTGAAGTTTTAGACGAAGAGGATTCAGCTCGATGTTTATTGTCCTTGTGAGAGAATTGGAATAGCAATTTAAAAATAAATAACTAAAAAGGCCCAAGAAACTGAAGAAGAAATGGACTTGGAGGAAAATTTAGCAAGGGAATTTGCTGCGATTGAAGTAGATGAAGTAGAATGGAAGACAGGAAACAACAACAAGAAGATGGTGCTTTTAAACTTCAATGTAGCGGCTTAGGATACCTAGTGTAGATAAGAATGCCTAAACCTAAACAGCTGACAAAATAAATAATTTAGCATGAACCTCATAATTATGATCAGTCTTCCACTCAAGGGGCTATTGCTGTCAATGATGGTCACATTACATTGAATATGTTTTCATACTCCTGATGGTTAAGTGTGAGGATACTGAAGTTTAACCAAGATAAGTCTCTGCTAAAAAAATTTCGAAAACTAGGGAATTGGCTTAACCGTGATATGATAGAGTTGAAAGTGCAGTCACCCTTTGTGGTATTATAGCTACTTGGGCTTGTAGAAAACCAAATTTTTTGCCTTTTTGCGGACACCCTGTCTACTGGTCCGTCAACATATCGCGGGGTACCCAGGACCAGTATCTGACTGTTATTAGATATCTTACTATGTGTTCTTCCTCTCCGACTTCAAAGTTCACTGCGCGCTTCGCATGAAAGTTGCTTCCTGATCTTTATCAAAAGTTTCTTTAAATCGGCACTCTGTCACAAGATGACAACAGGACAGCTTTTTGGAGTGCAGGGCGCGTGCGTGGTAATTAGTACCCTATTCATAACGCCCGAATTTTTACCCATTTGCAACTCCTCCATTGATTTCTTGAATGAACAACCGTTCTCCCTAATTTTGAAACTTTAGATACCTACATAGATTTTGATTTGATCTAATACAAGTATAGATTTTTTTAGTAAGTTTAAGCTATATGTATATTTATCAACTAGGGGTGGGTTTCACCAACCTACTTTTTATCCCCAAACAGCCTGTGCTTAACACGCCTTCTAAGGACTGAAAAGATATTGGTGAACTCCACCTAAGTATTTGATTAAAATCATAGGACCTACACTTTTATTTCTTTATTTTAATAATAAGATAGGTTATATTTACCTGTAATTATCTGCAGTGGTCGAGGTCCAAGGTGAAGGAACATCTACCGGACTTTTCGTTGAACTAGAATGATGTCGACTCCAGGCGGCAGTTGAGTCTGCACAATGCTGATTGGTCTGATGATAACCAGGGCCGGACACAGGGAATTCAGGGGTGGCTGAGGAGTAGGCGTGACTGTTGTAACCGGCGGTGAGGGCCGCGCCTGCCGTGGCGTAGCTGGCGGCTTGCTGAGCCCAGGAGGTCGGGTGACCTGAAGGACAGAACGGGAATGAAAGGGTTAACATCCTTTTTGTAGCAGAGCTTTGTTCAGCAGGAACTCCAAAGGAACAAAACAGCAGAGTTTTGTTCCTTTGGAGACCAGAAACAATTATAGGTTTCCAAAAAACATATAACGGTAAGCAATAATGACAGAATTTTGATTTAAAGAAACTATAGAAATGAAAGAGTTAATGTCTAGTTTTCATTTGGAAAGACTATAGTACAGCGACAGCCCAGCGTTCAAAATAAAAATGAGTGACTTTTATGTACAGAATAATATTCATGCAATTTTTTCTGATTTTCGTTCATCTGATTTTCATTTCCTGAACAACACTACTGATCAAAATTCTCTCTATGTACCGATGTATTTTACTCCAAATCAGTCATTTATACAATGGAAAACAATTGAAGATTCGGAATGATCTACCCAATATTTCCATCTCCAACATAGCTCGTTGTTTCCTAGAAGAACGCCGTGATCGAAGATCGAGGGCAGGCCATTAGTACGAGTAACATAACAACTTATTTATCTCAAAAATATCTCACAATGAAGTTAAATTGCAATCAATGCATTACACACAAATGCACAAATTAGACCAAACATGGTACCTCGCCGCCCGCCAAGTTCGTTTTCCTAATGTGTGCTAATGTTCCGACTAATGCTTGTAGAATGCTATTAGCGTGAAATTACCGTGCTCAGAGCCCCCAAGCTTCCCTCTGTTGCTTCTCACCAGATCTTTTTGTGATTTTTATCTCGATCAGATCTCTCTCTCTCTCCTGGTGCAATACGAGATAGTGTTCAGTGTCTGATATATTGGGTGGTACACAGTGGTTCTTCAGGAAAAGGAAGCCAAACGTCAGCTATTCAGCCGAAGTTTTAGACGAAGAGGAATCAGCTCGATGTTTATTGTCCTTGTGAGAGAATTGGAATAGCAATTAAAAAATAAACAACTAAAAAGGCCTAAGAAACTGAAGAAGAAATGGACTTGGAGGAAAATTTAGCAAGGGAATTTGCTGCGATTGAAGTAGATGAAGTAGAATGGAAGACAGGAAACAACAAGAAGATGGTGCTTTCATAATTCAATGGAGCGGTATAAGATACCTATCGGTATTTGTGACAAAATAACGTACCATGAACCTTATATGATAGTCTTCCACTCAAGTGACAATAATGGTCACATTATGTTGAATATATTGATATTTCCTGATAGCTGATGGTCCTGATGGTTACCCCAAGGTACAGTGTACAGTGCTGCTCAAAAGCCGAAAATCTAGGGAAGTAGCTAAACCGTGATATGTTATGGAACTTGGCCGGGCTCACTGCCGCTAGCTGTGCGCTCAGCAAATGAAAGTGCAGTCGCTCTTTGTAGTGATATAGGTAGCTTGTAGAAAACCAAAAAGTTTGCCTTTTTTGTGGTCACCCTGTCTGCTCGTCCGTCAACATATCGCGGGGTACCCGAGACCAGTATCTGACTGTTATTAGATATCTTACTATATGTGTTCTTCCTCTCCGACTTCAAAGTTCACTGCGCGCTTCGCATGAAAGTTGCTTCCTGATCTTTATCAAAAGTTTCTTTAAATCATGATTTTTACATCAATCATTTTTTTTACATTTTCGTATCAAGATATGAAACAGCTAATGTGGAATATATGGTTTTGAAGAAGTGCCTCGGCTGAGGTTCGCTAGGCGCGGAGAGAAGGGTTCTTTGAGATAGGTATGAGCAGAAGAAGACAAAAGAGTTAAGAATAATGGGTAAAATTTAATAAGCAGAAGAGATCTTTTATAACTTGTAATATTTTGACATTTTGTTCAAATTCTCGACAGAACTTTGGTAGCACTTGATCATTTGATTGGGTCTTGATTTCTTGAACTCCATTATTAGATACTGATTCAAATTCGCACTCTTCTTTTCTCGGCGCTCCTCACTTCTCACACAGACAAAGGTAAGGATTAAGGAAAGCCCTTGACTAGTTTAGCCACCACTGAGGACATCAACTCACTGTCACCTTAAGATTAGCAAGGCAGAAAACATTTTCGTATCAAGATATAAAACAGCTAATGTGGAATATATGGGTTTGAAGAAGTGCCTCGGCTGAGGTTCGCTAGGCGCGGAGAGAAGGGTTCTTTGAGATGTGAGCAGAAGAAATTGAATGGAAGACAAAAGAGTTAAGAAGAATGGGTAAAATTTAATAAGTAGAAGAGATATCTTTTATAACTTGTAATATTTTGACATTTTGTTCTCACACAGACGAAGGTAAGGATTAAGGAAAGCCCTTGACTAGTTTAGCCACCACTGAGGACATCAACTCACTGTCACCTTAAGATTAGCAAGGCAGAAACGTAATCCAAGCTGTATTCACGCCTTGGAAACTTGGCTCTCTACCTGCCTTAACAAGTCGTTGATGATTTCTAGGACACGAATAATCAATTAATTTTATTGTTGTTGTTTCGAAAGAAAAGATGTGTTGTACAAATTATTTCTGACAATTATGGACACGTCCGATGGGCAATAAAAAGTTTTATTTATAATGCTCGACTCGTAAGTACTGTACTTGAGGTTTTGCTGATTTAGTGCTTGGAGATAATGGGAAGAGTTATGAGCAGTGTTTGTACAGTACGCGAGTAGATATTATACTAGGTATACACCAACATAATACTAGTAAAATATGTGGTACTAATGCTAGTACCTATTATCTTACAAGAAGCCTTCCCTCACTTCCCTGATAAGAGGGAGTTAGTTAAAATGGCGACTTGGCAACGATAGCTTAGTAGATGGATAACAATATCAACGACCGACGCAACGCGGCGTTAGTTTTTCCTTTATCAAATGGGCGAAAGGTGTCAAATTTCTCCCCAAGTAGGTGCTGGGTCAACACAAGAGGACCAAAAACTAACCCTTTAAAATATTTTGCAACCGAAATTCAAGTGCAAAATATTCGTCCGTGCTGTCGGAATCGAACACAGGACTTCCTACTGTGAACTTTCTACCGATGGTGAGGGAATTCGGGACCTTCTGCAGGAATTGTGTACACACTGGCGCAAGCAAGCGCTTTCCTACTAGACCAGTCGTACAATCACTGGACCAACCATAACATAACCAAGTAACCAGGACCAGGATTTTTACAACAGTACAAGGACTTGATTGAAGACTAGGTAACTTTGTGAAGGTTCATTTTACTATTGAGTTGCATGGAAAACGAATACTACTTTTTGTACAAGGACTTTTCGTACACCCTGTAGGTATACTTTATGTAGGAGTCTAGGAGATGCTAATGTGAGCACTATTGACTATTGGACACTCAGACAGGCAGAACCTGGGCAACAGTACCACTACCAACAGATAACCACGCCTTCTCTTCCCGCCAAGTCTTTAGCCTCAGTGTCATATTACATCCTACGTGATTTTGTGTTGTTGTGAATATATTCACCACTCCATGATTGTAAAACCCGAGTTTTAACCAATTCTGTGTATGTAGGATATCGGAGAACATATAGTTACATACATACGTAGGTAGAATGTATTCTGTGTTTTCTTGTTAGTTTTGAAACTATAAAGTAAATAGGCAGATTTGAATAACCATTGTGTTTTGGCACATCCACTAGTTTTGGTGGAGACGCCTATGTCTAGATAGAATAGAGAGGAAAAGGGAACCAAAAATATCTCCGAGATTTAGTTAACTGGATCTTGCAACAAGGACCGACAAAGTTACAAACAGTACTCAGCAACGCAGACAGTTTCTCTGAAATAATCAACCGAATCACTTCGTAGATCCGTAGAAGCTTAACCCATCCTTTAGCTTTAGGGCTATTTCGCCCCTATACCTAAGCTTAAGCCTCAGATTGGGCTATTTACTTTCTATTATTGGAAAAATGACCTCATAGTCCCTCCTGCATTTGTAAACAAATAAACATTCTAGCCATTGTTTTTGGTACATCCACTGATTTTGGTGGAGACGCCTATGTCCTAGATAGAATAGAGAGGAAAAGGGAACCAAAAATATCTCCGGGATTTAGTTAACTGGATGTTGCAACAAGGACCGACAAAGTTACAAACAGTACTCAGCAACGCAGACAGTTTCTCTGAAATAATCAACGAATCACTTCGTAGATCCGTAGAGGCTTAACCCATCCTTTAGCTTTAGGGCTATTTCGCCCCTATACCTAAGTTTAAGCCTCAGATTGGGCTATTTACTTTCTATTATTGGAAAAATGACCTCATAGTCCCTCCTGCATTTGTAAACAAATAAACATTCTATTACTACAGTTATAACGAAGCTAACTTACTTTGGTGACTGAAATTGGCGGCCGAGTCCGCATACTGGTGGTGCAGGGACATCGAGTTGAACGCATTCAGCTGCTGACTGTTCAGCTGTTTGCGCAGCCTTGCACGCCGATTGCTGAACCACACCTGGACGCGCGCCTCCGTTAGTTTGGTCTTCTGCGCAAGTTCTTCCCGGGTGTACACATCCGGGTATTGCGTGCGCTGGAACGCCCGTTCTAGCTCCTCGAGTTGGTCTCCGGTGAATGTGGTGCGGCTACGGCGCTGCTTTCGTTTGAGCGGAATGCCGGGTTCGGATTCCGTGTCTGATTCGTCTCCACTGCTTGGTCCTGGAATCAGAGAGGGGAAGAAAAGGGTTAGATAAGACTTTATAATCGATGAGGGTATAAAAAATGTTTCTACCAAAGGAGGGGTTTTGCGTTTTGTCGCATTATACGTAATGCGTTAGGTGCATTCTACTGAAACCGGTCCTAATTCGACAGTCTAAATAAAACACTAATATCTAATCTAATCTCCTAACACACTTGAAAAATGGCACTGGTCATGTAGGAAAAACTCACATT
Organism: Diaphorina citri; assembly: GCF_000475195.1. NCBI lineage: Eukaryota > Metazoa > Arthropoda > Insecta > Hemiptera > Psyllidae > Diaphorina > Diaphorina citri. The sequence goes on from NW_007377585.1 coordinate 110,258, forward strand.
ATTTTTATTCACAGATTAGTAAAATCGAACTTTCTCCTGTGTTGGGAACGCCACAAAAGATCGAACCAGATCGCAGTGACCAAAGGCGTTTGTTTATTAAAGCCGATGGCCCTACTTATACCAATACCAATTCTCCTGTGTTGACAAGTTGACATACAAGCACCAACACTATCACTACAATATTGTCTCCCAAGAATTTGACACGACACCTACTTCCCACCACCCAAAGGTCATCTTGATAATCCTGATCCATGTCATGATTCGGGTGATGAATCTTTAAATATGATATGTGATATTATCCTGTGATATCTGAATGTGATATCCTACTGTTAGATTAATTATCACAGGTCCATTCATCCGCGAGATCGAGTGATGTGATTGGCTGATGTGTGATCATTCAGCTACTTGATTCTCGTCATCACCTCATTAATCACTATCGGAAATAAATAGTGGGTGATGGAGAAGAGCCCTAATGGTGTTTTTAAATGGATGGGCACATCAATGCTATAGGTTAACCAGCCTAGTTATCTTGGTTGGTAGTACGTCTGCCTTGTAAGCGCTAGGCCGCGGGTTCGATTTCCGCCCGGGATGGATTTTATCCTGAAGGGATAAGGTTCGTTCTCGGAACGGCTGGCTTTCTCCTATTCTATCTTCTTTCTCTTTTCGATTTCGGGACGATAAGACCTTAGCAGTTACATTTCCCTCCGTCAAACCTCTTCCAAAAGTCTTGAGTGCAATGTATTCACCACATACACAGACCAAAGCTAAGAGGGGAATTTCGATTCGTGAATGAAAAACTCGCTCTATTTACAAGAACATGATTTATTTTGTCCTTCATGTTGTCATTTTGATTAAACTCGGTCTCAAAAGTTGGCAACATTGCAAATTCGAAATTGTTTGTTTTCTTGGAGAGGAAGTTCCGTTAAATTAAATATTAAACACTCAAGAAGGCAGGTAGAACGGAGCTAGTGCCACTGAAAAAAAAAAAAAAAAAAAAAAAAAAAAAAAAAAAAAAAAAAAAAAAAAAAAAAAAAAAAAAAAAAAAAAAAAAATCATTCCGCTAGTAATGACGTGGTCCAGAGTCCATCATTTCAGATATCTATTCATTTGTGTGAAAGTACCCAAGTACCCTTTAGTTCAGAACTCCTACAATTCAGTAGCGGATGTTTCGGGAACGTACAATTTGGCAAAGTTTGCTCTTTTTAAAAATGGGGTACATATATTATGAACTGAGATTATAATGATTCAAATTACAAATAAAATTGAAAATATTTGGCATTGCATACCTACAGCTTCTTAAAAAGGTGTGTGTTTGACAAAGTTATGCCACTAAGTAGATTCGTAGAAGCTAAGCTTAACCCACATCCTCTAGGGCTGTTTCCCCCCTAACACCTAAGCCTCGCAGTGGGCTTTTTGTGTATATGCCAACTGTGCCACTAGTAAGTAAATTTTTTTAATGTTTTTTTTTTTTTTTTTTTTTTTTTTACAAAATTATAAAATCACTACAGTAAGTAGGTATAACGAGATACTGAGATCTGATTTGTACATGCTGTGAGAATTTGGACATTTATGTGAACATTTCTAGTAGCTGTTGGGCTTAACTCCATGTCACTCTTTTGACAGAATGTAGTCACAAGTCACATCAGAAGCAAATTCTTCAGCTACTGCAGCTAGGTAACCAAATTAATATCTAATATTTGTATTTAACTGATGTCTATTTGGTTGGACGTTCCGTTTCGGACAATTTTGATGTTTGACGGGCCTGGGACATCACCTCAGAGAATGCACATGACCCTTGTGTATCCTCATTATTCCTCATGCCCTGGTATAAAATATTTAACTTCCCTACTATTAATAGAAGATGCTGTATCTATTATTAATGGTACATTAAGGACCTCTCGGGCGTCTCGCGTTATACAATGTCATTTTACATTGTAAATAATAGAGTATCATCATCAATACCATCATTGTTGTAGCAGCATTGTAACTTACTCCATGGGATTGTAACACCTCGTGATTGGAATGTGACTTTAATAGCAGTAATGACGTGGTCCAGAGTCCATCATTTCAGATCTCTATTCATTTGTGTGAAAGTACCCAAGTACCCTTTAGTTCAGAACTCCTACAATTCAGTAGCGGATGTTTCGAGAACGTATACAATTTGGCAAGGTTTGCTCTTTTTAAAAATGGGGTACATACCTATATTATGAACTGAGATTATAATGATTCAAATTACAAAGAAAATTGAAAATATTTGGCATTGCATACCTACAGCTTCTTAAAAAGGTGTGTTTTGACAAAGTTATGCCACTGAGTAGATTCGTAGAAGCTAAGCTTAACCCACATCCTCTAGGGCTGTTTTCCCCCCACACCTAAGCCTTGCAGTGGGCTTTTTGTGTATATGCCAACTGTGCCACTAGTAAGTAAATTTAATGATTTTTTATTTTCCTACAAAATTATAAAGATCAGACACTCTTGAGCTTCTAGACCTGAATAATTTGACGTATTTCAGACCCAAATAAAACTTGATCTCCAATCTCCACCACTGAACAGAGCACCTCCTCTGATTCACAATTACATACAGATATAGAAATAGAAGGAACAGTTTCGGCTTATAATAATTGTACACGTTCTTCATATAGGCAACACATTTGAGATAATAACATAATAAGTAGGCCACACATTGTGGATGTTGTGCGAGGCACTGGTGGTATTTTCTAGTGTTTACGACCTTCGTTCGACAAACCTCTTCGATGATTTTTATGTAGCAAAAAACGCATTTGATGGACAGTTGAATATTGTGTTCGTAGGGTTAGGGTAAACGCATAAGTTTAGGCTGGTATTAAAAATTACGTCTTTTCCTAAAATTATTAAATTCAATCAACAACGAACCTAACAGAACTATGAACCATTACCATTTCGGCATGAAAAATTCTCGCGGCCGTTCGACCCGAAAGGGCCGACTAATAAATAAGACAGGAGTTCCAATAAAGTGACACTAATTCCCCTGTGTGATCCGAAATGAGCCGCTCAGCCTGCCAAGAGGCCCAGAACACCATCAGACGTCCCGCTGGGTTCTTTAGTCGTAAAATAAGTTCCAGAAGTTTGTCCAAATTGAATATCTATTATCGTACGCCGGAGCGAGTCCCATTAACTCGGTTAACTGGGCAAATTGATAATGCCTCGTTCACATGATTGGAGGTGCCGGTCTATGTGGAATTTAATTTGAGAAATTTTGGTTTGTTGGAAAAAGTTGTCTCCCCGTTTGGCACGAAAAAGTTGTCTCCCCTGTTTGGCAATATTTATGTGATTTTGCTGAATTCCGCTTGATTTTGAAAATCTATTATTCATATTTTGAATTTTTGTGTCGGTAATGAACCCTTTCTTCCGAGCTTCTTAGGTGGCAAACCCATCACATAACGATCTATGTGGAATTTAATTTGAGAAAATTTGGTTTGTTCGAAAAAGTTGTCTCCCTGTTTGGCACGAAAAAGTTGTCTCCCCTGTTTGGCAATATTTGTGTGATTTTGCTGAATTCCGCTTGATTCGTGTACATGGTCATAATGGAAACAATAAATCACTTCTCTACAGAGTATCCAGAAGGTAAATTTGGTGGCACCTGTGATCCAAGATGAATTTGGATTTCGAAAATCTATTATTCATATTTTGAATTTTTGTGTCGGTAATGAACCCTTTCTTCCGAGCTTCTTAGGTGGCAAACCCATCACATAACGTCTAAAACTAAATCTGATATTGAACATATTATCTACTCTGATTCTAAAGAATACTCCTCTCCTTGAAAACCACCAATTGGTTCTGTCCAAGATTTTACAGGAGAAATGACGTATTTCAGACCCAAATAAAACTTGATCTCCAATCTCCACCACTGCGGAGAGCGCCTCCTCTGATTCACAATTACATACAGATATAGAAATAGAAGGAACAGTTTCGGCTTATAATAATTGTACACGTTCTTCATATAGGCATCCGACTCGACGCGGCGTTAGTTTGTCCTTTATCAAATGGGCGAAAGGTGTCAAATTTCTCCCCAAGTAGGTGCTGGGTCAACACAAGAGGACCAAAAACTAACCCTTTAAAAATGTTGTGCGCTCTGAAATCATCTCTTTAATAAAGATAGTCCTGAATTATCCAGCATTGAAATAGCGTTGGGTTTAGAATCCAGACGGCAGACGGATCAAATCTTCATTACATGATATCCTATCTGGGTATTTATTTAGGTTTTGCATGAGCTTTATTATGTGGATTGATAGAATTTGCAAAGCGTTGACGACTGGATAGTAGGTACATATGGGGTGGAACAGAACCGTACATAATTATTTATGAATTATGCGGTATGTAACTTGTCGTGAACTTTTTTTGATCACAATTTCTATTTAGGTATTTTATTAATTTTTCCCCCTTGGACGATTCTTCAAGCATGTTCTACTCGTGGTAGCTGCATAATGCAACATATTATCCGGTTTGTCAATGTGTTCGCGCTAAATTAAATTCCTCTTGTGTGAGGGCCTTGTTTGAAATTCAGCGGTAACACTACTCTGTATTTCCGCACTCCGCAGGAATCTGCGATGCATCATGGCCTATTTGTAATGATGGTTTTTCAGATTTTTTTTTTTTTCAAGTTTCCTTGATTCTTATTTGAAATAGCAGCTTTTGGATTTGTATCAATTGTAGATACAATCAAAGAATTCATTTAACATTGAGCGCCATGGTTTTTCTTTACCTTGAAATGCGTTTGATCTCCTTCCAACCATTAAGCTTCGATCGGAGATCAAAGTAAAGAGGGAGAGAAATACTAAAATACTAAAATCAAGGGAGCCCCCCTCCCAGCTCTCTCCCTCACTAAAAAAAGTAAGAAAACGGGTTTACAATATAAAAGTAATGGTTGTAGTTTAGCATTTACGCTCACAATAGTAATCAGTAGTGTTAATATGGTTTAAGGAGAGGATCAGAGGGAGATCTAAAATTTATATCCAGTGACACAATGGCGCTCTCGGAGTATTTATTATCTCACATGGCTTTGTCGGTGGAAAGAAGAGAAAAAAATATTTTGATCTTCAAAGTTTTGTGCCAGAACCTCCCTTGGCTTCTTGATTTCTGTGCTTTGTAAGTTCTCTGGCGGCTCTGGGTAGTCTGAGTAGGATGAAACTTTGGCCCAAGATCAATAATGAAGGTGACTTGGTTATCAGGACAGGTATAAGGGGAACTAATTCACCTGTGGCCATTTTTCAATGGGAATCAATTCACCCGTTCTCCAAGCATTCTCAGAAAGGCTAACACCTTAACATTCAACTATTGTAGGTGCAGGGGTAAGAAGCTTCCGGATTTATCGCTCAAGATATTTTTATTCAAAGTGACAATCTGATCTGGCATAGGTGCTCAGTACCTCCTTGCTGTGGTTGTAGTAATCGACCGGGTTGTAGTAATCGCCAATACTAAATATTATGACCAATATGAATGAATATTGATTTCACCGTTAACAATGGGTTAAATCAAAAGTAGTCTTGGCGAACAAGTTCCAACGGATACCTTGCCAAAAGCCATTAAAATGAGAAAGCAAAGATTAGGATAATGAATGGAGTCGAACCACAAGTCGAACGTTTAAAATGTTAGTCAATAGATGTCCATTCAGTATTTTATTTACTTCAATATGTTTCTCGCTAGATCCAATAGAGGTACCTATTTGATCGACGTTAAAAGGTGGTAGCTGATAGGTACATATATGGATTTGGAGATATTGCTAAACACTGTACACAACTACACATTGACGCATTCTAAAGGTGTACGAGAATATGGACATTACCATTAGGCTAAATTTAAACTCAAACAAATGTAAATAAGTAGATAATATTATCTAATAAATATCTATTCTCAAGGTACAGGTACAGGTAGGTAAGTACTACACCTCCGCATCAATCTTGATTCCAAAAATGGTCAATGAGGGAGGTCGTATAAGCAGTGACTAGTGTGCGGTATGGATCTTTGAGTCTTTCAAATAGAACTCCTCTAAGAAAGTCCATTCCATCTCCTGTGCTTCTAGCTCCTGTGCTTCTAGTGTTGCCCAGTTAAAATGTAATTAGAGCTTTGAATTCATCAAAACATCGCACCGGTTGTAAGTCTTGGAGAATCCAAGTCCTAATGAATTAAGTCATCATTCCGCTAGTAATGACGTGGTCCAGAGTCCATCATTTCAGATATCTATTCATTTGTGTGAAAGTACCCAAGTACCCTTTAGTTCAGAACTCCTACAATTCAGTAGCGGATGTTTCGGGAACGTACAATTTGGCAAAGTTTGCTCTTTTTAAAAATGGGGTACATATATTATGAACTGAGATTATAATGATTCAAATTACAAATAAAATTGAAAATATTTGGCATTGCATACCTACAGCTTCTTAAAAAGGTGTGTGTTTGACAAAGTTATGCCACTAAGTAGATTCGTAGAAGCTAAGCTTAACCCACATCCTCTAGGGCTGTTTCCCCCCTAACACCTAAGCCTCGCAGTGGGCTTTTTGTGTATATGCCAACTGTGCCACTAGTAAGTAAATTTTTTTAATGTTTTTTTTTTTTTTTTTTTTTTTTTTTAAAAAATTAAAAAAATAAACCAAGTACCCTTTAGTTCAGAACTCCTACAATTCAGTAGCGGATGTTTCGAGAACGTATACAATTTGGCAAGGTTTGCTCTTTTTAAAAATGGGGTACATACCTATATTATGAACTGAGATTATAATGATTCAAATTACAAAGAAAATTGAAAATATTTGGCATTGCATACCTACAGCTTCTTAAAAAGGTGTGTGTTTGACAAAGTTATGCCACTAAGTAGATTCGTAGAAGCTAAGCTTAACCCACATCCTCTAGGGCTGTTTTCCCCCCACACCTAAGCCTTGCAGTGGGCTTTTTGTGTATATGCCAACTGTGCCACTAGTAAGTAAATTTAATGATTTTTTATTTTCCTACAAAATTATAAAGATCAGACACTCTTGAGCTTCTAGACCTGAATAATTTGACGTATTTCAGACCCAAATAAAACTTGATCTCCAATCTCCACCACTGAACAGAGCACCTCCTCTGATTCACAATTACATACAGATATAGAAATAGAAGGAACAGTTTCGGCTTATAATAATTGTACACGTTCTTCATATAGGCAACACATTTGAGATAATAACATAATAAGTAGGCCACACATTGTGGATGTTGTGCGCTCTGAAATCATCTCTTTAATAAAGATAGTCCTGAATTATCCAGCATTGAAATAGCGTTGGGTTTAGAATCCAGACGGCAGACGGATCAAATCTTCATTACATGATATCCTATCTGGGTATTTATTTAGGTTTTGCATGAGCTTTATTATGTGGATTGATAGAATTTGCAAAGCGTTGACGACTGGATAGTAGGTACATATGGGGTGGAACAGAACCGTCATAATTATTAAAATTGATTAATCTATTAATTTCATTAAAGTTGTTTTTGAAAGTTTGATTACGGAAATTTTATTGAAACTTTCTAATAATATGTATTCTAATCCACGAGTGAATATGTCAGTTCACAATATTTAATTATTACATGTTTGTTTTTATCAATACTCGTAGATTGTGTAGCAGTCAGTGAAAATAGTAAAGCATCAACGACCATATTCTAGTTTGACTGTTCTTGAAATCGAAAGCCCATGATGAAATCAAAGTTCATGCAAAAGAGTAAACATTCAATAAATACATACTTACCTAGGTAAGTAAAAATATGGGAAGAATAAATAAATAAAGAGTTGATTAGAAAAATGCTAATCGAAAGCTTACCTAGGATGCCATCAATGGAGTGGTTCTTCCTATCACAGTCGTCTCGTCTGCCTCCTCTCAGCAACCTACTGATTGAACGTCTTGAATTTCAATTATTGGGTTGTTATGAAACTCTCAATGATGTAGAAAATTATAATAGGTAGGAAGTAGGAACTAATATTCATTGTCCATTGATTCCTTCTGGTGTGACATGGCAAAGCTCCTGTAAAAGTCTTGAGCTATTTATACAATGGATTCTTGGAGCTTTCCGAACCTAACTTACACATGACTGATTTAACTTTAAAGTAGATTTTTTTTTGCTCATAAAAATATCCATATTTCTACATCAAAACAAGGGGCTCACCTGGTCACTTATTGATTTACCAACAGACATTGAGTAACCTATGTTACTATTTCTTGTCCAAAAGCCTCCCCCAATTGAAAGCGGATAATTTGTTGTTAGGGAAAAACACAATAATAAGAGATATACTCCTACCTTACACAATCCAATAAAGCAATAATAGAAGGCCTTTTGATAGCCTTTGTGTCTTGTAAGATCGGTCTGACGTGGCTTGCAGTTTTGCGTTTGAGTGAATTCAAGATTACCGCCACAAAAGACCAAGAGATTCGTGGACCTTTTGTTCAATTTGAATACCAAATGACCATAACGCCCGGCCGTTTGATGTTCGCCGACATCTGAAGGACGCAACTAAGACAGAGAGCTCCGGAGAGAAGATGCTTTGGGTCACAATCTTTCCATTGTTATACAAAAAACTGTTGAGATAATGAACCGAAATTATGTCGGATGATATGCCCTATGGTTTGTGTGATGTTGCGTCTCTTGACATTCTTCACACTTCTGTTGTTAACACCTACTATTATGTCATGTATTCGGTCGTGTTTATGGTTCCCCATTTCATTTGTGCTGTCTGCGTGAGAAAATGGAGTAGAAAAGAGCTATTAGTGGACTGCTCCACGGTAGTTTTTCAAAGTGCTGATGCTGCTTGGTAAATGGTGGTGATATGTGTCAGCCTTCCAGACAACTGTCTCATGGGATGGTCTGATCCATTGACCTGTAAGGTTCCGATCAATCCGTCCACGCAAAAACAACTGTCCTCTTCAAAAGAAAAATATGAGGTGATAATTTTTTTTAAAAGATTGTACCTCGGTACCACTTTTGCATTACTTCAAGGCACACTCTTTTACATCCACGCCTATCCAAGAACGGAAAAGTCTGGTTAGAAAATTTCCGTCCTGGCCGGGATTCGAACCCATCACCTCCGCGTTGACAGTCAGTGCTCTTGACCACTCGGCCACAGAGATCCATTAACCTCTGACGATTCCGATCAACCCGTCCACCCAAAAACAACTGTCCCTTCAACCAATGTACAGACATAGGCCGAATGGATACTCTTAGAGTACACAAAGATTGTAGTCTGCTGTGTTGAACAACATAAAACATAATATAGGCATGTATAACATGCTATGGACTATGTAGAACATGTTACAGGCCATGTTGTATGCGACCAACACCATAATACCCCGCAGTCCTTGTACATTAGGAGTTCCTTGCGGTCCATTTCATCGGTGAAATATTGCGACTTTTTCTCTCCATTTTCAATTAGTAAATCTATCTATTATGCTAGGAGGTAGGAGAAATCCTTGGGTCACTTTGACTACTATGGCCAGGGGCCACAAAGTGAGTTTAAACTCCGTTTAAACAATCTGATTGGCTGAAATTTTTGGAATTTTTTAAATCAACCAATGAGATTGTTTAATCCGAGGTTAATTCAATCAAATACGCTCACTTGTGGCCCCGGCCATAAAGTCCAATTTTGTGAAGCCTTCAACGAGGTTAAGAACAACCGAAGTATTCAAAGTATTTAAACTTTTAAACAGAGTTGGGAATAATTGAAACATTAATTTGGCAAGGATGAAATGTGGAATTAGTGGAGACACCATTTAAACGTATGAAAACTGAGCTTTTGTTTCGGTTGAAAGTAACTGGTATCTTGAAGGTATCTTTTTTAACACCGAAGCGTTCATAAAACAAGGAGTCGGACTACCTGTTTTGTTTGTTCTCAAGTCAACATCAAGAGCCATTTAGGGTAGTTAAAGGGTCAACTCATTTGAGATTTTCTATTAATATCTTCTCTCCGCTCAGCTAAAATACATGATAAATCACAAGCAGAAAAATATTATTCCATATTAGTGCGAGGATTTAATTGAAAATAATATTCCTATGAGCGTTTGTTCTGAAAGAAAAAGACCTCCATGACAAAACCGAAGAGAAAAGCAAAGTTGTGAACATGGTCGAATGAAACATTATGTCAAAATGTTTGCTGGTGTTATTCCATATTAGTGCGAGGATTTAATTGAAAATAATATTCTTATGAGCGTTTGTTCTAAAGAAAAAGACCTCCATGACAAAACCGAAGAGAAAAGCAAAGTTGTGAACATGGTCGAATGAAACATTATGTCAAAATGTTTGCTGGGATTTTATCCTTCGTTTGGTTTTTATTCTAGTGTATGTTCTATAGATACTTGATGCTAATACTAATTTGTAATCAAATCTACCTATATAGTATAGGTTTAAATTCTTCTTATTCTCAAAAAAAAAAAAATCATATCGAATTGAGTAAAAGAAGAAGAAACTGATCATGACACAAATAAAAAGTACAAGAATAAGTAATAATTATTATAGAGAATTAGGCACCGAAATCCATGGACCACAATCTAGGTATAAACTTCGAACTTTGTATCAGGCGCAAATTTCAAGGAATGATGAAGGTAGAAGGGTACGTACAGAAATTATGCATAGTAAGAAGGGCCAAGATTAAAAAGCTAAATAAAAATTCACCATTAAAATAAAAGCAACGTATTTATTTAAAACTACTTTTGTTAAAAGAAAAAAAAAATCGACTGTGCAAAATGTTTTAGTCCAACAAAGAAAATCGGCTGAAACAACCTATCAGTTAGGTTTAAAGGGGTGCAATGGTCCTACATACTGGACTCCGCACACAGCAATTTCTAGGGAAAAAACCCCCATTTCAATGTAATGTAGGCTTAAAGCACCATACAAAAAAGCTTAGAATACAAGTACCACAAAGAATGCTTAGAAAAATGCCACGTTGATGGACAAAACGTGACATACTCCGTTTCAAAATACGGAGCATCCTTTCGGAATTCTGCCCTGGCCAGGAATCGTCTTCATGTAAAAGTTGCCGTGTGTGGTTTAAACTTGGAACTTTGTATCAGGCGCAAATTTCAAGGAATGAAAAGACCCCCATTTCCATGTATTGTAATGTAGGTTTAAGGCACCATACAAAAAAGCTTAGAATACAAGTACCACAAGGAATGCTTAGAAAAATGCCACGTTGATGGACAAAACGTAACATACTCCGTTTCAAAATACGGAGCATCCTTTCGGAATTCTGCCCTGGCCAGGAATCGTCTTCATGTAAAAGTTGCCGTGTGTGGTTATCCAACTCCACACGCGTACAATATTGTAATACGAGCTGACTTTCAAGCGAAAACAGCAAAATCTTCGAAATTACCGGGCAATCTCGAAGCACGATGTGAAGATAGTCACGACTGTCGCTCCAGTGTCCATTCTAATGAACCAGTTATTACGGAGCGCGTGCCTTTCATCTCGGACCGCTATGGTATCTTGGTATCTTCCTTGTGTCGAGGATGATATGGGATCTGATGTGAACGCAGAACTTGGTGTCCAGGATATATGAAACCTGTGAACACTGATGCTATGTCTAGTATTGATGTCCTGAATATTGGGTTTGCTATGAACATAGGACTCAATGTTCAGAAGAAATATATCGAATCTGTGACCACTTTCTGTGTACACTGATGCTATGTCTAAGTAGATATAATTATATGGAATCTGTGAACATCAGTATTGATGTCCAGAATATGGAAGTCTGATGTGAATTCAGTATTCGTGATGTCCATGTGAATACTCTATATTGATGTCCAAGAATGAAATCTGTGAACAGATTTCTCAATGTACATCAGGACATGGACATTGAGTCCATCAGGATATACGAGTACCTACTCGTATTTATTCAATTTGTGAACTTGGCTGGTATTTGATGATCGGAATATATGTAATTTGATGTGAGTATTTAAGTAGGTACACAATGTATTTGGATTTTGGTTGTCCAGGATAAGAAACACTGCCTTAGAGAGCGTTCATAAACAAGTTATCACTGTTATCACTCTATACTAGTCAAAATCTAACACTTTCTTGATTCTTATCCATTGTGTTAAAATGTCTTTATATTACCACAAAACTATAATATTAAGAACAAAGTTACATAAATAGAAAGACAACAACTTCTCAATGATATGATGAGCAAAACCTCCTGCTCATGTTCACATTAGGAGAGAAATTTAATTCACTTCACACATCGCAGCTTTTCTGTCTCACATGATATAGGACAATAAGGATCTCTCGTACTGAAAGGCCGTCTGGCTCTGTATGTGCTATTAATAAGAATATGGTCTAGGCTTAAAACTGTCACCTTGTTTAGCAATGGGCTCTGTGCTTCTGGTATTGAGGGCCCAACCCTTCTATAAGTAGTTGCTACAATGGTCCATTTAGATTGACTATTGATCCCATAATGGGGGCTGGTTCCTTGATTGCTCGTTGCGGTCTGCGATTAGAGAGTTGACTTATCTAACTTACAGTATTTATGCACGTACATATTTTGTGACAAAAAGCTTTGGAAAATGGGGAGACGCAAAAATCCGAGACACTAAGGCACTCTGCTACCCTTGTTCAGAATTTACCTATAAATAGGTAGGTACATAAACATAGTAATGGAAATTGTAGAAAACCTGCATGGTTTGTAACGTGGAAATCATATTCCAATGAATATTTTTGGCATTTCAGAGTAAGCTCAGACAATTTATAAATTGAAAATTGGAAAAATTAAGTACCTAGGTACATATCATTCTTCCGACTTGAAGGTTTTGCCAAAAGTGTTACAATCTGATTATTAGATACTGATAATCCGATAGCTATAGTAAGGGTGAGTGTGATATCAACATCAACATCTCTATGGGATAATTTAGGATGGACAGTCGAAAGATGAAGAAGTGAACTGAACTCATAAGAGCAATGCATTGTGTTTTTGACACATCCACTAATCAATTGGAATTGGTGGAGATGACTGGTTTTCAAATGCAGAATAAATTTACATGTGACAGGGAAGGGGCCTTATGTAGAAAGTCAAGTACAGTAGGTATTGCCTATATTTACCTACCTGTTACATACCTAGGTACCTACCTAGATAAAGTTTTACATTAAGTTTTGGCTATATTACCTACTTACGAGTACTTCAAAGAACAAAACCTATTAATCAAAAGGAAAAAAATGATTTTATAATACTCGTATTACGCAGGTATCTAGTGAATTTGTTATAATAGATTCTGTGTTATTTATTAGTAGGTATCTTATTAATCTTGGATATTCAAGACTTAGTAAATTAGTGATTAGAAAGCTATTGCAGATTCATGAAGATTTAGAAAGCTGATGCAGTATAAATAATGTTGAACTTACCTTGAAACGGATAGCCAGTAAAATAAGGTGCCATGTTGAGCGTTGAAACAGCCATTGGATGATCAAAAATATCACCTCAGAGAAGAAGAAAAGGTTAAAGTTTGTCACAACATAGGACCACGTAATGTTTTTTGAAAATCAAAGAAGACATAATTATAACATTTAAGCAATGAAATGCTTCCGTGCAATATTCACAGGGGTAACATTAAAAGTCTTGAAATAGGGAGGTAGGACCATAATATAGGTCTGAGGAGATCTCTGATTCTGAAGGAAGATGGAATTCTGAGTGTTCCGGGCTGGATTTTCGAAGAATTTAAACGATATAAAAACATACTTAATAAATGTATCTTGAGAGTTGGTCAAACTTTTCAAACTGAGCGCATTGAATTTTAAGAAATATTGAATTTGAATTGCTACTATACAGATGCGATTTAACTATCTACTCTCGAAATGTGTGTACACACAGTTCTGTAAATCCCTAGCCACATATGGCTCAAAATCTTGGCAGTCCTACATTTCAGCCCTGCTACCATAAAGTCATATTAATTACATTGAACAACAAATCTTGCAATTCATTGCTCGCATACCCAAATGCATTACGAAATGTATCCTAACTACATTATAAACTCTTAGGACTTGATTCTGGCTCATTGAGTTTCAAAGCCCACCCATGCTCATCTTCAATATTATATCTAGGAATATTAGAAGGTGAATTTAGAATTGTGTGTGAGCATATTGCTCAATTCTTTGGAAGATTTCGTTTGACCTTTGTCGGAACCTGGGTGATTCTGGCGGATCGTGATGGTTGAAATATTTCAATTTTTGATGATCTTGAATTTTAACACAAACGATCCTTTACCATCTATCTTTTTTACAGCTCTTGTGGTCCTAACCTAATAATGTTTACCCTTTCAGTACATGAGCCAAATTGACGGAAGGTGCACGACAGTTCTAGAGATGTCCGCCAGGTATATCTGTCGGCACTCGGCACTCTGTATCTTGAATTTGAATTATTGGGTTGTAATGAAACTTTGAATAATGGACAAAATTATAATATACATACCTATTGGTACTTTATTAATTTTACTGTCCATTGATTTCTTCTGGTATGACATTGAAAAGCTCCTGTAAAAGTCCTGGACTACTTGTACAATATAATCTTAGAGCTTTCTAAACTTACACATGACTGATTTAACTTGAAAGTTGACTTTTTTTTGTCATATTTCTATATCAAAACAAGGGGCTCACCTGGTAACTTATTGATTTCCCAACAGACATTGAGTAACCTATGTTGCTATTTCTTGTCCAAAAGCCTCCCCCAATTGAAAGCGGATAATTTGTTGTTAGAGAAAAACACAATAATAAGAGATGTACTCCTACCTTACACAATCCAATAAAGCAATAATAGAGGGCCTTTTGATAGCCTTTGTGTCTTGTAAGATCGGTCTGACGTGGCTTGGAGTTTTGCGTTTGAGTGAATTCAAGATTACCGCCACAAAAGACCAAGAGATTCGTGGACCTTTTGTTCAATTTGAATACCAAATGACCCTTGTAATTTCTCTGATTGATTTCGATTTCATGGTTTGTTGAATTCTGTATCTTGTCATGCAATACGGTTTGTTTGTGTGAGATTCTGACATTTTGATCCTTTTTTTTATGTTTTGGCACATAGCGCAAATGATTGCGAAATTTCGCTGTAGGTAAAAAATTGTATAAATTTACTTCCATTTGGTAATTTACCTACTTATTTATTTCTACATACTTGGGTATTTATTATACTTTTGTGTGTTATGAGTTGAAGGTCTGCAACATGTTAGTTGATTTTGTTTTTTTGTTGTCGTTACATTCACCAATGTTTCCTTGGAAAATGGTGAATCGAAATTCTAAATTCAACGCAACTCTTTTAGTTTTTTGGGTGGGACTCTATGTTTTGGCACATAGCGCAAATGATTGCGAAATTTCGCTGTAGGTAAAAAATTGTATAAATTTACTTCCATTAGGTAATTTACCTACTTATTTATTTCTACATACCTACTTGGGTATTTATTATACTTTTGTGTGTTATGAGTTGAAGGTCTGCAACATGTTAGTTGATTTTGTTTCTTTGCTGTCGTTACATTCACCAATGTTTCCTTGGAAAATGGTGAATCGAAATTCTAAATTCAACGCAACTCTTTTAGTTTTTTGGGTGGGACTGTTCAAACTGCCAAAGTTTCAACACTTCTCCAATTTCCACACGTTGTTTTTGACAAACCCTCATCCTGTATAGAATATACATAGGTACCTATATAAATATTATGTTCATATTTATTAGTATTTCTGGTATATGGTATATTCATATTATATCTTGCTTGCTTTTTCATAATATTAACGAATACAACATGTACGGTATACCCTCGACCGTGAGTGGGTTTGGTAGATACAAATCCATAGTATACCCAGGCCAGCGTCGGTTTTGTAGTCAACAGTCTCATGTAACCTCATGCAAAATTCATAGGGTACCTACACACATTGGACAATACCCTCTCTGGTATATGGCTAGACGTCACAAGTGGGTGTTTGCCAGCGTATATCATTCATTATTTATTCATTTATTCACATGGAGTTTGTTAACTTTTTTAAAACTAAAATAGCTTCAAATTGAACTTTTATATCAATGAATCTATTATCATATAAAACTGATAAATAGTAATAAATACTCGTATAATAGACTGGTGTACTTGGTGCAGTAATGAGCAACTTTGATGACTGTGTCGAGATTGTGTCTCATTATCATTTGTTTAACATGCAGGCGATTGATCTATGGGAACTTGGCACTCCATGGGCGTAATCTTCTAGGAAAGGATATTGCAAGTGGGCAGGAGTAGACAGATCCATGATTATTTCCTAGTCTGTCCTGTTTCCCATCATAATGGGTTTTGCTTAAAATTCCGGATGACAAATCTGTTGATGAAAATCAGACATCTCCACCAGCAGATATTATAGCGTATTGGTGGATGTGCCTAAAACACTGTGCGTTATTGTGAGGGTTCTTCTTCTTTTTTGTGTTTTTCTTCTTCTCCTCCTGATTCTCCTCCTCCTCCTCCTTCTCCTTCTTCTTCCTCCTCCTCTCGTTACCTACTTCAAGTTTTGAATGTAGTTCAGAAGTTGTGACGTTAATTACGGTCCCTTTACTTCCCTCTATTGTTACCGCTCCTGATTCCATTACATTAACTAGGTATAGCATAAACGGCACCAGACCTGATCTAGAGCCTGCCCTACCTTTTACAACTCTTAAACCGAACCACAATCATGCAGCTGATTTCAAATCCAATAAATTGCAATAAAAGTTGCTCTTATCTTGCCCCTTCAACTACCACTGCTCTGTCTGGAGACAATACAAAAACTGTGCCTGGTATGGCTACTGATGAGGGCACGGTCAGCCCAGTGGTAACGCATTTGGTTACCAAGCAAAAGGTACCGGGATCAAATCCCTCTATCGACAAAAAAATTGCACTCGTATTTCGATTGCAAATAGGTATTTGAACGATTGCTTTCTGGTATTCTCGTGTTAATCCATCACCTAAATGGGAAGTATTGTGTCTCTTATGGACCATTTGATGAGAGGCATACCTGCTACGGGATGGGCATGCTACAACACAGACCATACGAGTCTAATGCAGCAGAGGTGATTTTTTTTTTTTTTTTTTTTTGGTTTTTGAGGTTTAAGTCGGCGGAGGGGTTTTTTTTTTTTTTTTTTTTAGTGTAGGAACTGCAATTTCAATTTTCAGTTTCTTCTGTCTCACATGATATAGGACAATAAGGATCTCTCGTACTGAAAGGCCGTCTGGCTCTGTACGTGCTATTAATAAGAATATGGTCTAGGCTTTAAACTGTCACCTTGTTTAGCAATGGGCTCTGCGCTTCTGGTATTGAGGGCCCAACCCTTCTATAAGTAGTTGCTACAATGGTCCATTTAGATTGACTATTGATCCCATAATGGGGCTGGTTCATTGATTGCTCGCTGCGGTCTGCGATTAGAGAGTTGACTTACCTAACTTACAGTATTTATGCACCTACCTATTTTGTGACAAAAAGCTTTGGAAAATAGGGAGACGCAAAAATCCGAGACACTAAGGCACTCTGCTACCCTTGTTCAGAATTTACCTAATATAAATAGGTAGGTACATAAATATAGGAATGGAAATGGTAGAAAACCTGCATGGTTTGTAACGTGGAAATCATATTCCAATGAATATTTTTGGCATTTCCGACTAAACTCAGACAATCCGTAAATTGAAAATTGGAAAAATTAGGTAGGTACATATCATTCTTCCGACTTGAAGGTTTTGCCAAAAGTGTTACAATCTGATTATTAGATAGGTACTGATAATCCGATAGCTATAGTAAGGGTGAGTGTGATATCAACATCAACATCTCTATGGGATTATTTAGGATGGACAGTCGATAGATGAAGAAGTGAACAGAACTCATAAGAACGCCTTGTGATTTTGACACATCCACTAATCAATTGGAATTGGTGGAGATGACTGGTTTTCAAATGCAGAATAAATTTACATGTGACAGGGAAGGGGCCTTATGTAAAAAGTCAAGTACAGTATTGCCTATATTTACCTACATGTTACATACCTAGATAAAGTTTTACATTAAGTTTTGGCTATATTAATTTTGTTACTCTACCTACTTACGAGTACTTCAAAGAACAAAACCTAATACCTAGGAAAACAATAATCAAAAGGAAAAAAATGATTTTATAATATTACGTAGGTATCTAGTGAATTTGTTATAATAGGTTCTGATGTGTTATTTATTAGTAGGTATCTTATTAATCTTGGATATTCAAGACTTAGCAAATTAGTGATTAGAAAGCTATTGCAGAGTCATGAACATTTAGAGAGCTGATCCAGTATAAATAATGTTGAACTTACCTTGAAACGGATAGCCAGTAAAATAAGGTGCCATGTTGAGCGTTGAAACAGCCATTGGATGATCAAAAATATCACCTCACTGAAGAAGAAAAGGTTAAAGTTTGTCACAACATAGGACCACGAAATGTTTTTATCCTCAACTCAATAATACGAAAACTTAGATCAATAAAACTGAAAAAGCGTTGAAATTCGGAGCCAGAAATCTACGAAATTACGAATAAAATCTAGGTAAAGGTCAAACTACTAAAAATCATGTAAAACGAGGGGGATTTTTAGCAAAGAGGGTGGAAAAAAAACGGAAAATTGGCGTTGAAAAAATTACTCCTGTGAATCGGATTTTTCGAATTATTCGGACGCCACCATGAAATCACCGAACGAAACTGATCCATCCGATTTCGAACATGGAACACGATCTTACCTGGATCACGGCAAACTCCGCCCCGAATCTTAAGATTTAAAATAATCCCGAAGTCCTATTGGCTGAAATCAGAATGGAAAGGGCGGACTTGGTTCTGTTTTGAATGCAATGTTTATTGTTGTTTATTGTGTTGTGCTCTTTTTATGAGTTTGAAAAAAAAAAAAAATGCAATTTATAACAATGTGCGGCTCTTGGAGAGACAGCTTGTTGAAACTTTTGTATTGTATTTGATGAATATGGTTTAGAACAATAAAATAAAAATGCATCTTAAATAATATTGTATGACGAAGATTAAAGTGTGTTTTGGTGGATTTGTACAAAACTTTGTACATTTGTACAAAGTTTTGTACAAAGGTGGTACATTTGTACAAAACTTCAGTATTCACTACAGGACAGTACATTTTAAAGTAGGTATATCTATGCCTACACTCAGGTTAGATAGATTTTTAGTTGAAGAGTAGATTAGCTGGATTAGCACACTTAACCAAACCGATCTTAGCCCAAAATAATAGTACCTAGCTAACTATGTATAAGTTGTTGTAACTACTGTTGGGTTTGGCACAAGGCACATCCATGAATATATTTTGAGACACCACACGTTACCAATCATTTTTCTCAAAACTAGACTTTATTAAACAATTATTACCAATTTACCAGGAAATCAATCCATCTCCCAACCGGGATACGAACCTCGCGCCTCCGAGTTGAGTGCTGTTGAACTTTTAACCGTACGGCCACAGAAGAAAGCTCGACTATATAGCTCGTTATAAAATGTACCTGTATAGCTATAGGCACTTTGGATTTCCTTTGGTAAATATGTCACATCCACTAATGAAATCTTTCTACTTTCTACCATCATTCACTTTTTTCCATCTGACAGACAGTAAGTAAATTGATGAAATGAAGGGACAGTTTACTAACTGATACAATTTACAAGGTTTAAATTCAATAAAAAAAACCCCCTATGTAGGTAGGTACCTATTACATACTAAAATAAATTATCAACATTTGCATCAAAAGCACAGATCGGTTCAGACAGTTTTGAATAATAGGTACCTAGTTGTGATTTGTTCAAAAAATTGGAGATAGGTAACTATTAGTAAAAAAAAAAATTGTAGGTAGAACTTTGCAATTAATAAAACCATGTTTTTCAAACGTTGTCTGTTTCCATCATTTCCAGTTTACACTGTACATTTACAGTGTAATACAGTACATTTGTGCAGACCATTTCCAGTACTTTCAGTCTAAAGTGGTGTCAACGATCTCCAGGTTATCAGCTGACTGCTCTAGGGTCCTGTGCAGCAGCAGTCCATCATGAAGTTATAGTCAGTGCAGAGAGGTTCAGGTGTAGACCATTTCAAATGATAGAACTTTTCAAGTTTTAACGTAGACACACGCGCCAGCGACCAGTTAGGAAAAGGATCTTTATTTGTACTTTTTCAAGGTGGCAAAGAAAATAATTACCTATTATGAAGAATAAATCATCAATGAAGATCCGACAAGAGACAAAGTGCTTCCCCATTGAAGAGCATTAAACAAAAAAGAACCATCCATAAGCCCTTGCCTTATGGGTGAAATTAATTATAATGTTGTCAAATTATGCAAGCGTTGGGTCAAAAGAAGAACACCAAAAAGTTAAATTTTACAATCGAAATACAAAGTGTTCGTTTTTTTTTTGTGACTGAGAATCGAACCAGAGACTTTCTAAAGGGCAATCACACGACCTAACGTGATCAATTATGTATTGCACAATGTATACTCACATATTTATCAGGCGCCAATACATTTTTTTTCGGCTGTAGTTACACTTCCATGAAAGCTATTTTCCCAGTACCTAGGTAGGGTGAATGTACCAGTAGTCGACTTTACACCAGTAGTCGATCACTCGGTCATGTTTAGTTAATTTTAAGCTATAAACGTATAATGCTTTAGATGTCGAGTTCAAATTCATCCAGAATTCTGGATACAAAAACGTACAATATGTAAGTATAAGAACTAATGACCGTTGACCAGGTCATGATCATTACTGACGGGACACCCCGTGTTAAGAAAAGCGATGAACTAGAACCCTCTAGACATGATGAAACTGTCTCACCGATGCGATGATGAAACTGTAGCATTGTCAGATCTCATAAAACAGTCAATTGATCTTGGACTGAACGCTTAATTTATGTGGATACAGGTAATTGTCTTCCAATTAGGTACCTACTAGGTAATTGATAGATTGAATACCTGGTGATTGGGGTAATTAATAGACTGTCTGCTAGTCGGCTGCTTTTAGTCTTGTGTGAAGTGTCGGTGTGTGTGTTTACTTAGGGTGTTTGTTAGGAGAAAAAACAAATAGAAAACCTACCTAGGTTCCAAGGTAACTTTTTGATGTGCTCGAACCTGTTTTCATTTTCAAATTAAATAAATCGAGTGTAAATAATAACTCAAAGGCGGTTAGATTCATATACCTAATCATAATAATCATTATTAATTAGCTACCTAGTTAGTTTCTCTTTTTAAATAGGTAGGTAGGTAAGTAAAAAGCTTAAACGTTAGTACCTATACCTATCCGAACGCGTTTCTTAACCATTGGGTTTACTTTCTTAAAGTATTAGAACATTGTGGAACTACCTACGAAAGCCATTCTTATACCACATCATCAAATCAGACTGAACAGATTCACAACACCTACTTACCTACGTGAGGAAACCCATTACCTACCTATTGGGGCACTGAATTCAACATTAGGTTCCTAATAAAAACTGTTTTCCATGTACCTACCTATTTACCTACCTATACCAATTGTATATTGTTTGTAGTCTGTACTCTGGCTGCGACCTAATAAAACCACTATACTAAGCTAGGTCAAGGGTCTCACTAGTATAGTAAGTATCTATGTATATATTGTATATAGCAAATACTACATAGATTGCTCTCATCTATTGGTTTATTGGCATAATTACGCGCCGCACTTGAGCAAACTACAAACGTTTGTATAATCTGTGCAAATTAGACCCTCCACCGAATTGTGTGTATAAAATTAACCCTCAACTCTCTAACATGGGTTTGACTTTTTGATACAAATGGGTTTGAAAGAATTTCAAACCGCTCGGCCAGGCCACAGATCGTCTGACAAATCTAGGTCTCAATCTTTTTCGGCCACACACGTTCGGAACGTCTGGCAGGCCGCGCGGTCTGTCATACTGTCTGAGCGAGAGTGGCTCAGACAGTGGCTGGCATAGGTGTAGTATACAATAATAGGCTTTCAGATTTAGGACTCAAAAGTATAAGAATAGGTCGGTAGAATAGATCACATCCCTAAAGACAGGTACTTAAAAAAAAAAAAAAGATGAGTGTTCCACCGCCGTTTTTATTTCGTAGCAATGGAACAACTGCTACATTAGACGCTTGTGGCCTGTGTCGTAGCATGCCCATCCCGTAGTATGCCTCTCATCAGATGGGCGAGAAGAGACACAATACTTCCCATGGTGCTGGGTCAACACGAGAACACCAGAAAGTAACCCGTTGAAATATTTGCAATCGAAAAACGAGTACAAATTTTTGTCGATGGTGGGATTCGAACCCGGGACCTTCTGCATGGCAAGCAACCTTCTGCATGGCAAGGTACATAGGTAGGACTTCACGAGATGCTCCCTAAACACACTGAAAGAAAAAATTTACCAGCAAAGAAGTACTTGTATAATGCTATCCCAACAACTTCATATAGGTAGGTATCCTTAAACACATCCATATGAAACAAGTTGTCAAGATAGCATTATGCAAGTAGGTACTTGAAGCTTGCTGGTCCATTTCTTCTTTCACTGCACGTCGGAAAATTCCGAAAGGGTTCATAAACCCGAGATCTTTCTCCAAGAAAGCCTGATCATAAATTCTCGGAAAAACCAATCATCTTCCTTCACAGATTAACTTTATCACCCCTAATCACCCATCGTGTTAATCACCCCACGATTATCTCTAGTGAGATATCGCTAGGAATTGAATGACATGGTGACATTCTACAAACATCATGGCGCGCGGTTACACGTCTCTTCTGCTGGTGGTTGTGCTTTGTGCCATTTCTGTGTCGAACGCCAAAAACCTGACGGAACGGACGCTGAGTTTCGGATCTGCCAATCAACCGACGAGACAGGCCAGATTTTTTGGAAGTAAGTTTTTCTATTCCTTTATATTTATAAATAAGAATAATAAAAAAAAAAAAAAAAAAAAAAAAAAAAAAAAATTCCCCGAAAGCATTTTTTTACAGCTCTCTATCCTAAAAAACCGCTCGAAAACCAGTTCCTCAGGCGGTACTCATGTAACCCATTGCGCATGCGCACTAACCGTCCGGGTGGGCACAGCCACAGCAGTACCCGTGAATAATTGACGAGTCATCTTGGCACGACCAAGCTGGGCAGCCTCGTGAGGGGCAGTAGAACTTTTTGTGGGGGCCCCGCGTAACGCGGTTTCCGAACAGGTTAAAAAGACCTGGAAAAGTTAACGGGGAGTGTTAGGTCTCTCGCGGGAAGAACTGTGAGGGTTAACTTACCTGTTGGGCGGGCACAACCACAGCAGTAGCCATGGATGACGGCCGAGTCTTGCTGACAGCGCCATGGGGGGCAGCCGTTGGGGGGACAGCTGCCGTCAGAGCCATAATCGTAGTCGTAACCTGTTAGGATATTGAGCAGATCTGGGAAAAGCGTGAGAGATTTTAGAGAGATTTTCTGGGATGGGCTGAAAGTTCTGAAACTTGTCTTTTATTTCTGTCATCATTTCGACAAAGCAATATTAAAATGGGAAGGTTAATCTTATCTTCTTCTTTTTAAGAACCCCTATTAAAAGAAAAGAGTACCTAGGTACCATGGGTAGAATTTAAATGGACAGACGTATAGACGGGTGAAAAAACTACCTTTGTAACCTCGATCACAAAAGGGACCGAGAAAATTTCTGTGCTGAAAAGCAACATTTTCTAGGAGGAAGTGTAAATCATACCTTGGTCGAAGTGCATGAATATTATTTAAATAATGCCTGCAAATTGAAAATAGTTCGTACAGGTTTTTCGAACTTATTGAATAATCCCTTTGAAAATAATGCACGATTTTCTTTAATTGATGATACATAGAAGTGTAATGTCACAGTACCTACCATAGGTTTTCAGTGACGGGGGTTTCACCCTCCTTTCGCCGACAAGCTCTTTGTTACACAAACTAACGCCTGCTTTTTTATCGTGATGATTACTGCTTATACAATATGCACATCAAGAAAATATCGATATTTTTTATAGCACATTGCATACACAAGATCTAAACTGTTAGGCGAAATAAGAACATACGAGGGTAGAAAGACAGGTGTAGGTGTTAGGTGTTGAAGTAAGGCGCTTGGTTATGCAGAAAGTCCTGGGTTTGATTCAAACCACATACAAAACTGTTTGCACACTCAAACCATACACAAAACAGTTTGCACTCAAACCATACACAGGATAGTTTGCAGTTTTAATTGGAAATCTCTTGGGAGGTTCCTTTCTGATGTTCTTGTGTTGACCCAGTTGAGAAATAATGTGTCACAGTCTAACGAACAAATTTCCACAATGTAAGTAAGTATACTTTAGTTCGCTGACCATTTTTACTAAAATTCATCAAAATCGGGCAACCTACATATCTCTGAAGAAAAAACCAAATGTTAAATGTCGATTAAAAATATTCTTCATTTTCTTTTTTGTCTTTTCCTGTTCCAACGGGATTAATAAAAATCTGGTGTGAACATCACACGACTTTCCTTATCCTATTGAATGATGCTTATTTGAGTGTTCTTTTACCCTAACTTTTACAATAACTCTAACCGTTTTGTCGCTATAGCTGAAAACCGCAAAAAACGGTCGAAATCTATCCAAAAGCGGTCAAAATACCACCAAGTGCAGCAATCATCTCAACCAAACGTTTTGTGTTGCATCCTTCTCACATTTGTGAACTACATACCAAATTTCAAGTCTCTAGCTTATACCGTTCCCGAGATATTGTTGAATTACACCAAAAACCGCCAAAAGCCCATTCCGTAGCAGGTATGCCTCTCATCAAATGGTCAATAAGAGACACAATACTTCCCATTTAGGTGATTGATTAACACGAGAATACCAGAAAGCAGAAAGTAACCGTTGAAATACCTATTTGCAATCGAAATACGAGTGCAATTTTTTTTTGTCGATAGTGGGATTTGAACCCGGTACTTTTTGCATGGCAAGTAAGTGCGTTACCACTGGGCCAACCGTGCCCTCATCAGTAGCCATACAGGCACAGTTTTTGTATTGTCTCCAGACAGAGCAGTGGTAGTTGAAGGGGCAAGATAAGAGCAACTTTTATTGCAATTTATTGGATTTGAAATCAGCTGCATGATTGTGGTTCGGTTTAAGAGTTGTAAAAGGTAGGGCAGGCTCTAGATCAGGTCTGGTGCCGTTTATGCTATACCTAGTTAATGTAATGGAATCAGGAGCGGTAACAATAGAGGGAAGTAAAGGGACCGTAATAAACGTCTCAACTTCTGAACAACATTCAAAACTTGAAGTTGGTAACGAGAGGAGGAGGAAGAAGAAGAAGGAGGAGGAGGAGAAGAAGAACACGAAAAAGAAGAAGAACCCTCACAATAACGCATTGTGTTTGAGGCACATCCACCAATACGCTATAATATCTGCTGGTGGAGATGTCTGATTTTCATC
Organism: Diaphorina citri; assembly: GCF_000475195.1. Lineage (NCBI taxonomy): Eukaryota > Metazoa > Arthropoda > Insecta > Hemiptera > Psyllidae > Diaphorina > Diaphorina citri. The sequence goes on from NW_007377585.1 coordinate 135,672, forward strand.
AACAGATTTGTCATCCGGAATTATTAAGCAAAACCCATTATGATGGGAAACAGGGACAGACTAGGAAATAATCATGGATCTGTCTACTCCTGCCCACTTGCAATATCCTTTCCTAGAGGATTACGCCCATGGAGTGCCAAGTTCCCATAGATCAATCGCCTGCATGTTAAACAAATGATAATGAGACAAAATCTCGACACAGTCATCAAAGTTGCTCATTACTGCACCAAGTACACCAGTCTATTATACGAGTATTTATTACTATTTATCAGTTTTATGTTAAATGTCGATTAAAAATATTCTTCATTTTCTTTTTTGTCTTTTTCTGTTCCAACGGGATTAATAAAAATCGATTGCAAAGGAGGCTGTGATATCCACTAAAGTTGTAAAGAATCTCTGCTTTACCACAAATAATTCACGATTTGTTTTTGATTTGATTTGTACCTAACTTGAACCTTTCAGATAACGTCCCGTTTGTAACTTGCCGTCCTGACCTGAGATGTCCTCTATCATCTGAACCTCTCTGCACTGACTATAACTTCATGATGGACTGCTGCTGCACAGCGCCGCATGCTGCAGGTTGCTGTTGCCGGTTGCTTCCTAAATTGCCCCAGTGTAAAGGTACCTTTAGAAACAAAGAACTGTGCGTATACCTACGTTCTTTATAATATTTCTCTAAACTCTAAATTATTGTTAATATGGTACTGCTGCTTTACCATTTCGGCTGCACCTAGTGAATACAATAATAATGGAGCTGTCGATGTCGGTTTGAATTCCACCGAAATGACAAGGGGGCCTTAAAGCCTTAAAGGCTTCCCCTTGTCAATTAATTGTTAACTCTGTTTAGCGCCTACAGGATGATGTAAAATGATTGCCCCCTACATTCGACTGAAAAGTCCCAAACGATGGAATGTGGATATCCACCTACTACAATAGGTGTTTTATGTGTACTAACTAATACAGATTACTAGCTAATGTTAGTAATTTGGTTTGAATATTATAGTTATCAAATGTAAACAAACTGTAAAACAGTATTCCTGTAGTACAGAGTCACGGTTAATTTTCTTTGGATCATTAGATTCATTACCCAGGTAGGTATCTGATTTAAACTGATTACAAACAGGTCCCTTGGTCACTGGGTTAGGGTCCTATTGAGTGGTGAGTTCAAATTGTACTAGAACTAGATAATCTAGGTTCATTCATTCATTCATTCGTTCATAGGTTGCGTCTTCTATGGGAGAAGGTAGCTCTATATTTCTTCAATGATGTCTCTCCACTTTGCTCTATCTTGCGCCAGCTTCTTGATTCCCCCGTATGTTCTAGGTTACCGTTATATTTTTTGGATATCTATAATAAACGTCGAGCTAAATCCAGCGGCAGTGACAAAATGGAAATGAAAAAAAAACTATCGATCCGTGTAGTCAATTCAAAATTTGAGGACCTACCTACCTAATAGATCAGTTGCGCTTACTTGGGTGATGTTTCAAAGTCATAGAGCAGGAAAAATGAGGACCAACGGAATTTTTCTTTTTCGAGAAGAATGCGAATCAGTTTGAATGTTTTGCTGACGACGCGGATAGGTACCTTCTGTGTGACATTTACAATCCTTGTGGCATTCAGACGATGTACTGAAAGTTTCGTCTAAAGCAAGAACTTTCATTATAGCTAAACCTATGTACATTGTACATACGAGTAATTCTACCTGTACAATGTACATAGCTTAATTTATCCTCATTTTATTGAATGGTTTCCCCTTTACGTATTCGTCTCTTCAACCAATCCTTAGGTGCTCCTACAGTGCACAACAATAGCACCACTTGATCCCTCAGACTAATTACAGTTCTCTAATCCCTCCAAGTATGTTATCCATGAAGTTATACAGTTCCCTAATCCCTCCAAGTATGTTATCCATGAAGTTATACAGTTCCCTAAACTAATTTTTCTCTCATGTTGGATTTCACCAATATTTATTCAGTCATTAGAACTTCTGTTAAGGTAACAGCCAGTTAAGTTCCATTTAATTTGTATTGGCTTAACAGGGCTGGTAAGCTAACGGGCTGTTTGAGGCTGAAAAGAACGTTGGTGAAATCCACCATCAGTGTGTGACCCATTTTACAACGGGTAAAGATTTGGGGTCAGGATTTGTTGTAGGTAATAAGTTTACGTTGATTTTTACTAGGGTTATTAGACTTATTAGGGTCGAATCGTCGAATTACAAGTGGGTTTTACAGGAAACAGTCGATATCCTGATCATTCAAAAATTTCAAAAGATCATTAAAAGAAATTATTTCTAAAAGTTTTCCGTTGAAAAAATAAAAAGTAAAAATCCGTCGACCTACGTACCTGTATTTAGATATTTTAGACATTAGCTCTTGTGGAGTCTTTTTAACACTTACCCATTTGCATTTCAGTGCAATAGTCCTAAAAATGGACGCACACAAGGGATCTAAAACGAGTCCTTACCCCATTTGGTTCGTATGGTCAGAGGCAAATCACTCATGAGAGTTCCTAGTTTGATCCCGAGTTTGATTCGTATGCTGTGTTCATGTTTCCAAATTCCGTGCACTTTATAAACAGAACATGTTAAAAGGACTAGAGACACTAGGTCCAGCAAACGCATAATGACTGAGGGAGTGGACGGTTTTAGGGACCACGTGAGTTAACTTATCAGATGATGACCCGTCCAGACGCGACGTCAAGTAATGGAGAAGGACATAGAGTCTTTACACTTGCACTATTAAGCTGTGTCCACATTGTCTACAAAAGTATAATGGTCGGGCATAGACGGACGAACATTGTGGACGGTTTCACTTCGTTTATGGACGATCGATTGAGCCCACAGTAATATCAATAATTATTTTCATCAATTGTAATTCTATTTTGTGGATGCTCAATCGAAACCTTCGATTGTTCTTCGGTCAACGGATGATCGATGCTCGTCCATCATAATACATGTGAACACAGATTTATAATATGCCGTTTTTTCATGATAATCATATCCATATATGTTTTAAAAATAAATAAATGTCATAGTACGTACTACCTTGTGTTACAGGATGGCGTGAAGAACCTAGCGAAGACACCTGCCAAACTATGGAAGGACGGACTCATCTACTATGAAATTGACAAGAACTTCTCCGTCGATAGAAAAAGGTTCATCGTGAAAGCTTTGAACAATATTATGACCTTTTCCTGTGTACGATTCCGCAGGAGAACCCACAACCAAACCCCGTACATCGTATACAAAGAGAGTCCGAATGGAAAGTCGTAAGTTTAAAACGTTTAAATAATGTAAATGGTGAGAATAGCATCTCCACGAATCTTTAGAAAATTAGTGAGATTAGCACATTCACTAATATTGAGGTAAATGGTGAGATTAGCATCTCCACTAATCTTTAGAAAATTAGTGAGATCAGCACATCCACTAATCTTGAAATAAATGGAGAGATTAGCACATCCACTAATCTTGAAATAAACGGTGTGATTAGAACATCCACTAATCTTGAAATAAATGGTGAGATTAGCACATCCACCATGATTGCACTCATTTAGCTTTGATATTGACAGACCCACTGATGTCTTAGACCTAGACCTTCCCGAAATTAAAGACACAATTCATACTATTTTAACTTCTTATGATATATTTCCTTACCTTTCAAAATTTCTTTTTCACAGTTATACCCTATGACTTCACAACATTTTACGTATACTCGTATGTGTGATTCGACCTGAAATGAATATTTTTTTACCAAAATGTAGGCATATCTTCATTATCTTCCATTTTATTCTCATTGGTGTTTCCATGCTTTTCAGTTGCTCCTCCAACGTGGGTTTCACCGGAAAGAAAGTCTCCTACGTGAACTTGGGCAAGAATTGTTTCGTCATGGGCACAGTACAACATGAAACACTGCATGCTCTCGGATTTTGGCATGAGCAAGCACGTCCTGATCGAGATAGATTTGTGGACATCCACTACGAGTTGATCAAGAAAGGTGAGTTACATAAGAATAACTATAGGTAATAGTGGCTCAGTATATTGTAGAACCCGATCGACCCCAAAACCTAGTGATTCTAATCAGTACCTAAATACAATTTTTTACCTATCCTATGTAGAACATCTTTCTTCAAGTTAAATATCTTTGCATGCGATCAACAAAATTCAGAAAAATAGTGGGTTTAAAATCTTCTGATGGATTTACCTGATTTTCCTTCAGGCATACTCCATTTGTCAAGGGGCTAGGTTTTCCTTGCCCTTAGGATCAATTTAATTGGAAGAAACCATTAAATTTTACTGATGAAAATTTGTAATGATTACCCCTTCCTTATAATGTAGAATCTTATACATTATCATCAATGAAACAAAATTAATTCCAGGAAGCGAAATAAATTTCAAGAAAAGAAACTTTAAAGAGGCCACCACTCTGGACCTGCCCTACGACTTTGGCAGCATCATGCATTACAGCCGGTTCGCTTTCTCGCGAGATTCAAAGTCCCCCACCATAACACCGAAGAAGACCCTTAACGTTCAAGCTGACAAAATGGGCCAACGAATCAACATCAGCAAAATGGACATTGCCAAGCTGAACACCCTGTACAAATGTCCTAACAAATATTACAAGGGACGGGATGTGAGGCACGTGAAAGCTGTACAAAGTAGGCCCGTCAAAATACAGAGTTAGTCATTAGTTGTCAAAATACAGAGTTAGTCATTAGTTGTATCTATATTTATTTTTTAAATGGTAGATTGTTATTTTTATTATTATTACATTCTAAATACCTACATAAAATATGTGATATGCCTGATATACCTAGCTAGAGAGAAAGAGAGAGAGAAAGCGAAGATTATAATAAAAATAAAAAGAAACAAGAATAAATCAAATATTTATTTATAGCATACCTAATATAAATTCTAACATAACTTTTTATTTATTTTTAGCAGATATACCAATAAATTATGCAATGTTAATACCTATGATAGGTAAACCTACGTAATGGGAAAAGAGACCTTCAGAGACAATTTTTTTTATCAACAACCACAAAAGTTTAGTGCTGATCAACATTGAAAAAGAGATTAAGGAAAATTTCTTTCTCTTTTTTGTTAGGATTCTGTATTGAACCAAAAATGATTTTTTCCGCTAGACCACTAGTTAAAACACCCTATATTAAATTAAACTTCTCGGAAAATTAAAGAGTAATTTTACATTGAACCTCGAGTTTCCAATGGTGTCATTGGGGTCCTTGGTTTAAACCGCGCATTGAGACCAAAGTGCCTTGTATTTATTTTCAACTTTTCGAGGAGAAAAAAAAACCGGCCGGCCAACTTTTGTAATCTTTTTCCCATTGATTTTTATTTTTATTTATTTATTTTTTTTTTTTTTTTTCACTTTTGAAAAATTAAAAATCGACCATCTTTGTATTATTTCTTATAGAATTTTGTAAATGTTGCGGTCCTAGTTTTTTGATTGTTGAAAGCAAAGTGAATACCTACTAGACTTTAAATAAATTGAGCTTTTATATATGGAGTCATTGGGATTAGTTGAAGTGATCCCGGGATATGTTGGACAAATTGTTCGGGTGTGTTTCCATTCGTTTCAGCAGGTAAGTGTCATACAATTATTGACAGTGTCTAAAACAGTGGTTCTCAAACTTTTTTGCATGGCGCCCCCTTTGGGCATATTATCATTTTTTCACGCCCCCCCTACCTTACCCAACCTCTCGGTATATTATTTTTACCTATGGGTTTTATGGAATAACAAAACGAACAAATCTCAGTGGCTCAAGCATAATCAGAATATTTTATACGTATCTCAAGATACTAGAGTTGGAGACTAAGTACCTGGTAGGTATTTTTGGTATAAATTTGATTTTTTTATAGGAAAAGCTTGCGCCCCCCCTGATTTGTCTCCACACCCCCCAGTTTGAGAACCTCTGGTCTAAAAGATAAATCCAGAGCTAAGGTGCTAAATTTCTGTAGGTACGAGTACATACCTAATAGGTATTCATAAGATCTTTAGTTAAATATGTTAATTCTAATAAATTTGGAGGCTTGAAAATTAGGTGATACTTACTTTAAGTAAAGCAATAGTTATTAAAACTGAACAAAAAAAAAAAAAAAAAAAAAAAAAAAATTTATAATATATAACTAGCTGAATTCCGTCGCTTCGCTCCGGAATCCCGCTAGTTCATCCCGAGGCATGGCCAAACTTGTGGAAAAGGCATGGCCGAACTTGTATTTATCAAACTAAAAACATAAACGAAACTCAAATATTAGGGGAGCGAGGAAAAGTTTTCTCTCCCGCAGTCTTTGCACTCTGTGTATTTCTTATGGTGATTTTATCGATCAAAAATTGATCATATCTCAGGATCGGTTTAGATTTTCGCAAAATCCTTTCTTATTGCACACCTAGACCATAAAAGGAATATTCCTACCAAATTTCAGCTTTCTAGGTGTTGTGGTTCTAGAGATAGAGCGATCAGTGTGTGAACTATGAAATGTGAACTGTGAATGGATCTCGTTCTTATAATATAAGATATAAGATTTTCATATTTTCCCTTCTTTCAGATCTTCCTGCTTCGAGTGTTGAGGCCCTGGTTGCTTATTGATTTCTTCTACAGCAGGTCCGGATACAAAGCTCAAGCCAAAAAAAGTCGTAGCTTTCAAAAAGACTTTATTTCAAGCGTAATAGAAAGAATTAAAACCAAAATAAGACAAGAAAAAGAGACCTCATTAAAATCGAAAGAAGATGAAAGTGAAAAACTCTTTGTGCCATTTGTAGAACTTGTTCTAAGAGATAAAATGGACCCACACACACCTCATGGTAACTTCATGTCTGACAGAGATCTCATACAAGAAATGGGTGGAATTCTTAACGCCGGCTTTGGAACAGTCAAAACAACCATTTCCATTATTTTGAATCTTTTGGCAGTCCATCCAAATATTCAAGAAGATGTAAGTTGTAAAATAAGTAGGTACCTAGCTATCTAGTAGATAGTATCTACTTACCATTATATTTTTCTTTCTCAGCAACAGCAGGTACATGTTTACTTACCTACCTACCTAGATGTCACAGAACCTACCTGATAGAATTGAAATTTCAGCTGGACTTTTGCAGAGAATTTTTGTGAATCTGTGAGATTGGCACAGCTAAATACCCAAGTATCTAGTATGTAGTATATTGTAGTATGTTAGTATGTACCTAATGCTATGGATAATATCAATTATAAAATATCGGTTTACACATTTTCCACTTCCTACCTACAGGTCTACAACGAAATTCAAGCTATCCTCGGAAACGATCCTGACAAAGTTCCAACTTATGAACAACTCCAAAAGCTCGACTTGCTAAACAGAGTCATCAAAGAAACCATGAGATTGTACCCAGCTGTTCCAATAGTTGCTAGAAGTTCCCCAGAGGAGTTACATCTTTGCGGATATACGATACCAGCAGGTAAGGAATAGGCGAGATGAGAAACATAGCTTCCCGAATTTTACCAACGGGAATTTGATTGTGTCTCGTCTCGTGAAAAAATTGAGATATACCTAGTCATTTTTCGTCTCGGGGGCATCACTAGAACGGATCAATATTTGTCCAAAGGTCTACCAATAGAACCAAATTCAAGTTTTATACCTACATGGAAAGGAGTGCCTTTTCTATTATTTATTGGAATCTGAAACTAGAAGATACATTACCAACTTAATAGAGATATGTATTTATATTTATCGTTGATATCTATACTTTTCTGTTGACAGGTGTCACCATTGCAGTTTTCATCTACGGACTACACAGACACCCTCAGCATTGGCCAAACCCTGAGCAGTTTAACCCGGATCGATTTTTGCCGTCTGAATCATCCAAAAGACATCCCAACGCATTTATGCCCTTCAGTTTAGGGGCCCGAAATTGCCTCGGTTACAAATATGCCATGTTACAGATGAAAGTCACAGTTAGTACAATATTGAGGCGATACAAGGTATTAGTCGGAGATAGGTGTAAAACTATGGAGGACATTAGGTTCCAGTTTGGATTAACTCTGAAGACATTGCCTGGCAATGACATTAAACTTGAGCCAAGATAAATTCCTACCATCTACGTCTGGTTACATAAGACAATCTCAACCATTTCAATCAATAATGTTTCTTTTTATTTTTTTTATTATTTTTTTTTTTTTGTCATGGGTAGGTATTAGGTAGTTTGGCATTATAAGAAGTTCCAGTTTTAGGTGAATAATTACGGATATTTTTAGGGGACACCCACCTATGGAGTTGCATAATGAAAAAAATTCATCACAGAATGTTGCAGATACGAGTATTAGCATTATTTTATTTAATGATTTTAGTGCTGCAACAGGGGTAGTCTATAGTCTGTTGTTTTTCTTCAGGAAATTAGGTAGATATAGATATTAGTATGTCTAAGAATAAATACGTCAGTACCGATTGTACATATATACAATATACATAGTAAAGTTCTTTCCTGCTATTTTAACAGCCTTAAGGTGTGTCCACACATAGTCGACACCTTTAGAAGTACATTCTGGAGGCTCCGGGTTTTATTCCCATCAGCAGGGTATAGAATTTTTTCGGTTTAGAGCTTGAAATTTGAGGTGCACTTGTGGACAATGACAAGACCTTCCGACTGTACCTAAAAGAGTAGCCGTCAGCGGTGGTCAAATTTCCCTCGATAAAATTTCAGTTCACGCCACTGTTCGAAGGGGAAAAAGAAAAGAAAGAAGCTGCACTGATTTTTGTTTTCCCGAATGTACCTTTTTTTCTGTGCAAGATTTCAGGTTTGATAACAGGTTGGTCAATTCATAATGACGTCGTAAGAGAGCGAAAGAGAGAAGGGGAGATAGAGAAAGAGGTAGGATAGAGAGAAAGAGAGAAGGGGAGAAAGAGGGAGGGAGAGAGTGGAAAAAGCCTGAGAGGGTTTATATTTATTTTCAGTTTTTTTTTTTTTTTTTTTTTTTTTTTTTTAATTTTTATGTGTGGGTTAGGGTTTTGGGGGTACGAAATTTTTTTTTTTTTTTTTTTTTTTAATTTGCATGCGTTGGTCAATAGCCCTTGGACATGCAATGTTCCTGAAGAACTGGAAGCACGCGTGACGAGGGACTGAAACTAAAAGGGGAGGACAGGGGTCAGATTTCTCATTGTCAGGCCATTCGGGGGGAAGAGGCAGGGCCGTATCCAGGATTTTGTCGAGGGGGAGGGTCGAGGGTCATAACTCTAGACCGGGGGGTGGATGCTCCAAATTTTCGGAGTCTGGCCTATGGGCTTCTTCTTTCACTTCGTCTTTAATCCCGCTCAAGCGGGGACGACGTTTCTTGTCAGTTGTCTCCAGTCATGTCTATTTTGCACCTCTTTGCCTGTCAAGTAGGGGCGCCCCAGCCCCTCCCCGTAAATACGGCCCTGGGAAGAGGTAATACCTCTCTCTACACTCCTTGCTTGATGAGTAATGGGGAAAATGTGTGTTCTGCTTGTATAGGTTTCAGAAGGAGATTATGTAGGGCAGCAAAGGGGTTGACCTATTTACCTAGTTGCATGGCAGGTGGACAGTTGAATTCTGTACTTTCTAAAAATTCTTATAGGCTCAGGCATCCCATGACGGTAGTGGGGATCAAGGTCAATCCTGGATCGACTTGCGTATAAATATCCCTAATTAATATCATGTAGGTACTTACCTACTTCTTGTTTTGAAACGCTATTCCTACGGCGTTGAAAGAATGGCTTTACGGCTTTACGAAATGTTACGTTAGCACTTAGAATTATCCACACCAAAAACTTTCCACGAAGGCGGTAAATGATGTCACCTCTAATAATAGCCGATTTCACCAAACTTCAATCAAGCCTTAATTGAATCATTAAGCACTGTGTATTTTCCTCTCCATTTGGATACTCGTAAGTCTATAGTTACCTACGCTGATGCTTTACCACTTGGTAGATATACCTATTATGACCGCCACTCACGCTCAGACCGCGGGCTTAACGTGTGTGGCGAAAAAATCTTCAGACCGTCTGAAAAACCGCGGTCCTAACGTGTGTGGCGAAAAAATCTTCAGACCTAGGTCTCTCAGACCGTCTGAAAAACCGCGGTCCTAACGTGTGTGGCGAAAAAATCTTCAGACCTAGGTCTCTCAGACTGTCTGACAAACCGCGGGCTTAACGTGTGTGGCGAAAAAATCTTCAGACCGTCTGAAAAACCGCGGTCCTAACGTATGTGGCAGAAAAATCTTGAGACCTAGGTCTCTCAGACCATCTGACAGACCTAGATCTTGAGCTTTTTCTGTCACACACGTTAAGACGGTCTCACACAGGTCTGACAGACGCTCTCAGGGTGAGTGGCTGGTCTTAGATAGGTACATATATCTACCTACCTATGCATATATTTTTTTTCAACATACCACCACCAGCGGAAATTTACACCCCCCTCTGTATTTCTAATTTTCCACCTTACGAAGAATTTCCCAATGACCATGTGGACTTTCAGTCAAGCTTTCCACCCATTACTGTTCACCCATGTTTTACCTTCGTGCGTCTTGAGGTAAAAAAATGTTTTCATTTCGAAGCGAACGGTCAAGTGTAAAATAACTTTTTTTGCATGGGGGTCAATTTTATTAAAAGGCTCTCTGACGGTTGTTGATATTATTGTTTTCAATGAAAATTCTATACATTCCCACGATTTTGTAGGTAGAAATGTGTGTCTCGCAGTAAGTATAACCAAAATGAAATGGTTTACCTACTAAATCAAATAATATGTAATCTGAGATAGTACGACTTGCACCAGTTTGCATTGTTGGTAAGTACTTTCCTAAATACCTACAGGAATTAAATAGATTTCAAAAGTACCTAACATATTTATCTAGGTACATATATTATATCATTTATATCTACCTATATCTATTAGGGGTAGCTACTGGTGACTTATTTTCAAACTTCAGTAAATCACGATCATTTCCCATTTTACTTTCTATAATTTATCTCTCTCTTTTTCCCGCTCAAAATTAGAATTTTCTTCATAAAGAGTTGTTGCGATAGAAGTGTTATCTAAAACTTTCTCCCTTTGAGTTCATAGGTCGTCGCGACAAATTTCAAGATCAGAGCTCATTTGTGTGAGAAAATGTGAAAAAAATCCACCAAAAACCAGTTTCTTTTCTTTTCTTTTTTTTTTGGCTTTATGGTTTTCTGGACAAAATTGGACACCACCATTTTCGTGTTCCTGGTAAAAAGACCTTTAATTTGATTTATAGGTCGACCAGGTTTGGAAAAGTCTTTCTATGGTGACAGACAGACGACACCGAAGCGAATACAATAGTCCATCCCTTATACCTTTTTATTACTATTGTAATAATAAAGGAAGGACAGGCTAAAAAGAGTAGGAAAGAAGAAGACGAAAAATAAGTAGGAAAGAAGAAGTAGGAAAGACGAGAAAGAAGAAGTTTAAAAGAAGTAGAAAAGAAGAATTCAGAAAGAAGGAGAAGTAGAAGACTCGCTTCTCGCTAATCACATGATAGCGAGCGGTGGGCACTGACCCCTTTCACAAAACATACGACGAGGTCATCAGATATCGCTGAACTCTTACTTCTTAAGCTTTCTTGGCCTCAATTATTACCCTAACACGAACATAGCCCTTAGCTTCCAAGTCCACTCGAAAAAAAACCCCCTCTTACGACTCTTCAATCCCTTCTTCTCCCCCCCCCCTTTTCAATCCCTTTCAGTCAGTAGTTTTCTTCGGGACGATTTATTACTATGTATTCTGGAAGTACCTACCTACTTCAGGAAATGAAGTTGAGAAAGTACAAAACCAAGTACCTACCTAGGTACTCGTACAACACAAATTGATATGTAGTTCTCGTACATAAGAATCTACCAGCTACATATACATTATACAAACATTTATGTAGTAGGTAAAGCTACTAATGGTATTATAATAAGAATTTAAAGTAGGTACCTATTACGATTGTGTACCTATTGTGTTATGTTTGTCCGACAGGTGTATAGGTATGTCTCGTTTGTTCGACGCTCTTTGAAATTTGCCTGCCTTTTGATTTTTTTCAGAATGCTAAAGTTGGAACCGAAGTTGAGTATGTGGTTGCCAGAAGAAATTTGGAAGCCAGAAAGTTGACCGAACTTGAACTTTGGGTAAGTTATGCCATGTTCCGTCCAATGATAACACACAGGGTACGGGGTTCGATTCCCAGAGTCGAAATAAATTTGCACTCGTACCTACCTATATAGTAGGTAGGTATTTCCATTTAAAAAAAAAATCATAAAGTTACTTTGTCACTTTCTTCTAATAGCACAATTTTTTCTTTATTGTCCTAGGGGTCCTCAGCATTTGAAATGAGGACAAAGATCACCACCAAGGAGTCAACCACGGGCATTATTCTGCTCAAAGAACCCCTGGATTTTGAAACGCGAACCTTGTATAAGTTGGACATTCTGGCGACCGTAAGAATTAGCGAAATATTAAGAAAATATAGCTTGTAATTTACATAGGTACATAAATAATTATTTTGACTTATTATACCATACTTATATTATTTTCCTTTATCGTCTCTTCTAAATTCTACAATATTTCTTCTCTGGGGTATTTTTTCACGTTACCTAACGGCCTAACCCTATGTACATTGAAACTATTTCTAAATACTTGGGCTTGAAATTATACGTCTCATTCAGCAACATTTAAACTGGAGGAATTCCCTTGGTAGCTTTTAGTATTTGCCAGAACTTATGAATAGTAGTACCAATCATTGATTTTCTTGTTGGAATATTTCCCCATCCTTGGCACAAGCAAATGCTTTTACGGATGAGTATACCATATTGATTGGATTTTTTTTTTTTTTTTTTTTTTAATTTGTATCAAATAACAAATAAATGGAAACTGGTTAAATTAAATAATTCCAGGACATATTGGTTGAGCCAGGCATGGATTCCAGGAATATCGCCGGGTTTGAAGTGGTTGTAGTGGTGGATGATGTGCAAGACACACCCCCGATATTCATCAACATACAACCAGTAATACAGTTGGCACCCAACTTGACTATGGTAAGTGTTCTATTTTCTTGTATCAAACGCCCAATCAGTTTAGAACTTTAGAACCTTTCTCTATAACAAACCTATTTTACTATTTTTACTGCTGAAAAACTGATATCATTGTTTTCCTTCAGAACGATGTCCTAACAAAAATCACTGCCATAGATGGAGACAAAGGACATCCAAGGACCATCAAATATGGACTAGTATCGGAAGGTCATCCCATGACTGTTTTCTTCACCATCAATGAGCTAACAGGTAAAATCCTTAAGGAGGAAAAAAAAAAATCTCTAGTTGATTCCCTTCACTCTGAAAAAAAGTAGGGTACCGGAAACCCAATTTTAGTGCCATTTAGTGAAGTAGTATTTGCTATAGTGAAATTTGAATTTTTAAGACATTTCTTCAATAGATCAGTTGCGCTTACTTAGGTCATGTTTCAAAGTCATAGAGCAGAAAAAATGAGGACCAACGGAATTTTTCTTTGTCTCCTACAACTTCTAGATCCCGAGATAAATCGATTCATTCATTCATAGGTTGCGTCTTCTATTGGAGAAGGTAGCTCTATATTTCTTCAATCATTTCTCGCCACTTTGCTCTATCTTGCGCCAGCATTTGAATAGTCTATTTTAAGTCGTTTTTCATGCCCAATCAAATGGTGTAACTTCTATTAGCACTATCCGACTTACAGTGGGAAAACTTCCTCTTTGTAGGTTCTTTACGGCATTAGCATATTTTCACTAGTAAAACAACAGCGAGGGGTACACCTTTGTATTTGTGCTCTTTTGAGTCAATAAAATTGAGCTCAAATTTAATGTCTTTCTGACGTCATTCTGTATATGACTGCTTACTTTTCTAAAGCAATTTCGTACAAGCTAAAAACTATACCCGATAAATATTTCCTTTACAATTGAGGAGCAAAGGACCAACGTATTTATTGGTAGCTACTTATCCTTTGTTGGTAGGTATCTGCTGTAACAACGGGTATCTATGGTTTCATTTTGTTACAGAAGGCAATGAGTGACTGGTGAAATTTCACGGATCCAACTTTAGCCACCAAAGAAGGCGTTTATGAACACCAACGATGTTTTCTTTCGAAATTCGCTCGACAAAAAATGCAAATCTGATTGAACGATCGATTTTCCAATGGTTATTTGAATTAGTCATTTGATTTTGAACTCTAGGTAAGTGTATTGTTGGTAGTTGGTAAGTTTGATTAGATTCAATCAAGCTTCATACACAATCAAACAAAAATAACCTAAACTATCCCAAATCCATTAGGCTAGTCACTCGGAATCAGGTACACCTGTGCCCTATAACACCAAAGTATGGAAAAGTATTTACAATTCCATATTTCGATCTAATTCGTCCAATTTCAAAATTCTGCTTTTCCACTGGCTATTATACCTACTCCATACTTTGGTGATATGAGGCACTGATCAAGTCCGTCTGTCAGGTCTACCTGATACCTGATGAACACACACACTATCAGGTAGACCTGACAGACGGACCTGATCAGGGGTAAATGTCAGGTCCACCTGATAGTGATTGGGTGGGTAATCAGGTGCACTTCCTTTCAAACTCTTGCCATTCCAGGCCCCAAAATGAGCCCCCAGGTGTTTCTGCTGGTATTGATGTGTTACTCCGTGGTAGCCAACTATCCAGTGTTCGACATTTCGACCCAAATGAGATCCCTCCTCATACCTGCCAGTGTTAAGCTAGGTACCATCATCTACCGCCTACGTGCTTCCGACAGCGACAAGGATTATCCTTTGACTTTTGACGCGACAGGTAATGGGATAGTAATAGTAGCATTAATTTATATCATTTGTTTGTTGCACATTGCATAACTCTTTAGATTCTAGGCGTTCATAAAAAATAGACCCTAAAAAACACACCAATCACCAAATAAGTATTATTTAGTTAGGGCTGCTGGAGATAATAATTATATAGCACGTTCCGAGTAAAACAGTGAATTCGAGGACTTTTTGGGACTTCCTGCTGGATAGATACCTATTTCAGACTGAACTCGGCCTGTTGACTTAGAGCCCTTTCCCACTTGCCATGATGGGGTTTTATACGACTTTTTCCGAATGTCCTGTAGTGAGAGTGTTCCCATTACACACGACACGATTTTTATTATTATTATTTTTTCCGAAGGACAAGTGGGAATGAACTCTGGCAAATTGACATTGGATACGAATGACGATCTTTCGCATGTTTCGTTTCAGATTTTGGCAGTTACGTTGTTAAAATCAAGAGTCTTCCATGCTCCAAGAATTCCAGTTTCTGTGAAGCTAACGTGTATTTGGATCGAGTCCTGGTGCCCGGGCAAGTTTTCCAGTTTCGAATCATAGTGAAGGACACGCGAGGGGACACTACCACGGTCCCCACCTCACTCACCGCCACTGATGCTGCTCTCAATATCAATGCTCAGTTCCCTCATATCCCCGGCGTTATTGTAGTGCCGGAGGTATTTATTATTCAAACTGTTTTCCCGAGGCCGAAGGCTAGTTTTAGTTTTTATAACGAGACTTTTGGTATAGCATAAGCATAACAGATTCTAACGTCTATCCTAATAATGTACAAATGTTATTAGGTATTTTATTAATAACCCTGATTATTAAGATAATTTTTCCTTGAGATGACAGTGGCAAAACTGTCAACTTGTATAAAATGTAGGTTAAGTACTCATAGACACTATGTATTTTATAGCTTTATACATAGTACATAGGTACTATGCATACGGTTATAGGTACCTACTATAAATATCTACCTAACTTGTTTTATGCTTCTTTTTTAACGAGCTCATTTTTCTTCAATGACATTTTTCATAATTTGACCTGGAGAATTTTTTCCATGCAATATCTACATAGGTATTAGGTACCTATCTGCTCTGGCGCCACCTATCGGGTCCGAAAAATATGTATCTGATGCGTAATTTCACTACGAGCTCATAGCAATTTGATTTGTAAACAAATCAGTTGTCGTTGAGAAGTTAATTAGGAAAGTCGTGTTTTGGTCTGTGTTTCGAACATTTTTTAAAAAATTTTGTTTTGATTGGAAGGTAAGTTATTATTACTTTATCTAACTGAAACCGCTACCAATCGGTAGCAAATTTTGTAAGGTTTGGTTTTCTTGGTATTGCAATTTGATTGCCCAATTTTTTATAGTAGAATTTTCCAGAAGTCCGGAAAAAGTCACCCCTTTGTACCTTGGCCTCAATGAACCCTTTGTACCTTGGCCCCCAAATTCAACGCGCCGTACCTTGGCCCCCTGGTATATTTTCGTACCAGAATTTCCTCATTCAAAACGTTGTACCTTGGCCCCCATCCAAGGTACAACATTCTTAGGGTTCAAGGTACAACATCCTTAGGGTTCAAGGTACAACGCCCTGGGGGCCAAGGTACGACGAATAAAAAAGGTGTAAAAAAAATCTGCTCCTCCGCTAGCGCGCTTGCATACTGGCGCTACCTAGCGGACGAAAATAGCAACTGCGTTAAGTCTGACGTCACACATCTTCATTAGAACGGAAAATAAAAATTGAATTTTCGATCGTTTACAGTTATTATTTCGGAGTTTTGACCTCAGATTTGATTTTTCCCAACTTTTTACATGGGAATCGACCATTTATTCATAATTTTTACCCATTTGCAACTCCTCCATTAAATAGGAGTTGTAACAAAAAAGTCCTGTCACAATTTATATTCATGTACACATGTACTCAACAAATTTCAGGTGAAATTCGGCTGTCCAAACCATATCGGGAACTACACACGGTGGCAAGTGGGCAACCGGTTATACTCATGGTTTTGGCAGAGGAAGAACGAAAAGATCTGAACGAACCATCGCCCCAATCCTCTACCGCAACTATCGCACTAGTTTTTGATCAGGCTATCAATACACCTCCGTATTTCGACACTGTTCAGTAAGTAGAATTAATTTTAAACATCTCTAATGACTTAGAAAATTACAAGTCAAATTGGTATTGTGTAAATTATTTTTTAAACTAAATACATAAAATATATTGTGCCCTCTACTGCTCTTCTTTTTATTCGCCTTTTCCCGTGTTCAGACTTCAGTCACTTCAGACGGGGTCAGCGTCATTCGTCAGCCTCTCAATCAGCCCTAGGGTCATTGCTTTGGGGCTGACATTTGTTTTGGCTACGAAGAATTTAAGAGTGGATGCCCTTAGCACCCAACCTTTGCTATTTCTTTTGCAAGGGCTTCTCTACTCTCTACTAATATTCAATTTTACAGCACTCTAAACTTGATCTTGTATTCCAGGTATATCACCCACCTGGATGAGAATAGTCCTCAAGGTACTGCCCTGATATTCGCTGAATCATTTCACACCCAAGTCACTGACGATAATATGGTAAGAATTAGTAACTAGATCAGGTTACCCCTCCCTGATTTATTTGAACCCACAAAACAGTGAAATATTATTTGTATTCACAAGGAAATAATTTGTATGAACGCCCAACAACTAGTGTGTGTATGCAATGTGCTAAGACCCCATAGGTGGAGATGTCAAAATTACAAAAGTGCAAATGTTGTTACCTTTGTTTGCCTCAACATTTCTAACACTTCTTGAACAATATTTTTACTTTTTTTTCAGAATCCTTTATTTAATCTTCCTCTTTACTCTAAAATAATTACCTATGTAATGCTTTATCTAATCAATATTCTTTTTTTCCCCAGGGTAAAAATGGGATTTTTTCATTGACCTTGGAAAACAACAATGGGACGTTCGAAATCTGGCCAAGTGTTGTGGAGAGGAAAGCTCAGTTCACAATACGAGTGAGAAATAACAAGAATCTGGATTATGAGAGAACTCGAACACTCTCGTTTGTGGTAAGTTAGTACCTGTGGTAAAATTACTTTCTACTTAAATCCTGTAAGTCTTAGGCTAAAAACAGAGCGGGGAGAAAAGAGCATAGAGCTTTTTGCTCTCAGATACATGCGGTTTGAATTAATCGCTTTCCTCTACCTGCTCGATGCTCTATGAGGTATGCTCTCCACTCCACTCTGTTTTTAGCCTAAGATAGATACCTCAAATTATACTTAACTACCTATTTCATAGAAGGTTAAATAAAAAACCAAAGTCCAGGAATTGATGCATGTAGATACCTATCCGGAAATGAAAAACTGAAAGCGAAGGAGTCGAAGGACTTACTGAAGGTGAATTTAATTCGATTGTCATTTTTCAGATCGTAGCCAAGGAGATTTCCTCAGACTCATCCTCCAACCTCCTCTCCTCCCAAGCTCCTGTCCTCGTGTATATCAATGATGTCAATGATAACCCTCCTGTATTCACTGCCACCCTGTACACTGCCAAGATTCCTGAGAATGCCACGGCTGGCGAAAAAGTCGTTCAGGTAAATGCTTAAATGAGAGGACGACTGAGATTTGAAACTTTGCCGGAAGACTAGTGAGTAAGTATAAGATATAGATCTATATTGTTTAGATTTAGTCCTCATGATGGTAGACTGCGGTTCGG
The DNA here is from genome assembly GCF_000475195.1 of Diaphorina citri. NCBI lineage: Eukaryota > Metazoa > Arthropoda > Insecta > Hemiptera > Psyllidae > Diaphorina > Diaphorina citri. The sequence goes on from NW_007377585.1 coordinate 154,199, forward strand.
GATGGGCCAAGTAATCTCGGCTAGATAAAATCGAAAACCTCAAAACAGCAACAACATAATTGTTTAGATGTTCAAGGTAAGACTGAAACCCTTACATATGTAGGTACTTTATTCATATTTGTGTCAGGGATTTCGCCACATTGTTCTAGTCTAGGACATCTAGGATAATTCATTCCAGAAGATGTTAACAATCTATTCTTCTGATTAAGCAAAATACTGAAATCGAAGTTAAAACAAACAGGACATCGAGCCATCAAAAGCAGACCAAAAGTTTCGAAAATATGTACTACCTATCTGAAAATTCGAATACATGGTTAATTGCCTTATCCACTCATCCCATCTTTCCTCTTTCAGGTGAAAGCTACAGATGTAGACACCAATTTAGGAGGAGAAATCCTCTACACTGCCATTCTAGGGTACAAGAACTCTTCTTTAGAGTTGGATGCTCATACCGGGGACATCACCATAGCCAATGGCCAGCAATTTGATCGGGAAGAGGCCTCAGGTAGGCAAAGTGAACCTTTTAAAAATAGGATTAAAATATAGGGTATAGTACTCGTACAGTACAATGCTTTATTTATTTAGTAGGACATGTAGGTAGTCAGTTTAGCTTAACAGCTTAAATATTGCACCACTTTATTTGTCCATTTTTATATCTCTTTATTCCTAGATATTTTAAAAGGGATGAAAAGCCCATTTCCTACAGGAATTTTGGTGAAGAAGGGGGAAAATGCATTGATACCTAAATTTGATTGAGTCATCTTCCGTTTCCAGAGTACAAGTTTCAGGTGGAAGCCCGGGACATGCAAGGCCTAGGTCTTCGGACGGTTGTGCCTCTTCAACTTACTATCCTGGACGTCAACGACAATGCCCCCATATTTGTACAGACCCCATTTGAATTCGTTCTGGCGTCCGATTCACGAAACTTTTCCGAGAGGACTTTCATAAAAGTAAGTTGGATTATAACCCGGAGCCGTGTTACTTCAGGATAATTACGCAGGTACCTACATCTTGTTACATACCTACCTATCCCGGGAGAAAAACGATCAAAGAACTTCTAACTTCCACCCTGAAAAAGATCCGAACCTTTGGGCCGATAGTCAATGCTCCTGACTAGTAGGAGTGGTAGGCCTCCAAAAGGCAGGGTCTTAAAAGCTGATTGGAAAATATTGCCCACTACATTCGGCATTTGACCTTTATTTTGAGGAGATTCCGCCATTGTACGAGACTATTTGAATGTCCATCCACTAAAAAGTTTCATATTCTGTTGCAGGCAACTGATCAAGATGCTGAGGCGCCCAACAACATTGTCCGATATGAAATAATCAGCGGAAATTACGACAATAAGTTCAGTCTGCATCCAGAAACAGGTGAGTTTGAAGAGGCAGCTAGGAGAATTAGGACCTGCCTCTTCAGATTCCTTATTGGAATATATTGACCCCAAATTAGGGCCTTGAAATGACGTCCAATACATGAGGTTACCGGGGCCCTAATATAGAGAGAGGATGGGTAGAAAATGGGTCTGGATGTCTTGATCTCTTGAAGATTTACTCTCCAATAAAGTAGTAAAACATCTCAATCGAAATTGTCTTGATAAGAATAATTTATTTATTTTTATTTGATTTTAATTTTTTAAGTATTTCTTAAGATTATTAAAAACAATTTTATTTAATAATAATAATAATAATAGTGCTTATTTATACTGCTCGAATAGGACTGAAAAGTCCCTTTACTCCAGCAGTAGGCTACTACTATTATAACCAGCTGATAGTCATGAGTTCATCACCCTCAACCAGCTGATAGTCATGAGTTCATCACCCTCAACCAGCTGATAGTTATTATTGTGGTCAAATTCTCAAATTATGTTGAGGATAAAATTCCATACCTCGGCTGAGATTGAACCCACGCCCTCCTATTTACCAGGCGAGCACCTTGACCACTACACCACCGAGGCAGGTGAATATCTTCCTTTTGGACCACCTTTATACCTTAATTCCACCCTACCAGGACCAAGGACGTTATTTTACGTGTTTCAGGAGAACTACGAGTGGTTGCGACCTCTAGATCAAAACGACAAACTGAACCAAACATCGTCACCTCTCTTACAGTGAGGGCTTATGATATGGGTAAGCTCTCCATTGAAAAAAGTGTAAAAAGTTTTTCTATAATATTACCTACATAATTTCTCGATTATAAACAGTGGAGAAAGAATAAAGAGAAAAGGTGAAGCTAGTGAGAGGGAAAGGAGAGGAGAAAGCGCGAGAGAGGGAAAGTGAGAAAGAAGAGAGAGGAGGGATGAATGAAGGAGAGAGAGAGAGAGCATCATGACTTAAAAGGTCACAAGGTTCACTACTCTCAGAAAATCAATAAAATCAACCAAGATTCCATTTTCAGGGGTACCACACAAATGGTCCACAACTCAAGTAAGAATTTATCCCCCGGACTCTGCAGTACGGAACATCAAATTCCTGGTACCACACTCCCAAGCCCAACTAGAGAGGAAGCAGCTGGAAGACATCCTATCCGAGATGTCAGGAGGAAGAGTGAGCGTTGTGAATACGAGACCTCATTATGAAGACTATGATAGGTGAGGCTGGCTTGTTTTAGTTCAGGGGTACCACAAAAATGGTCTGGTGGACCACAGACAAATGGCTTCAAGAGCCTTCAACTCTCTACTAGGTAAGAGGCAAGAGGGCTAGTAAATCACACATGACATGTATGACATGTATCTTAGGTCACCAACTCTAATAAAGATTAGGCCCAATGTTGCTTCCCTCGGAAGTTCAACGAGAGTTGGAAAGAACTAAGGGTATCCAAGGTGGGATTGCTGGTAGAGGTTGAAATTATCCTCAAATTTGATTATGAAAATATGAATACTTTAATTTTCAGGACTCTGGTAAATACGCAAGTCAAATACAATTCGGACACTTTTGTAGACGTGGATAAAGTCAAGAACAGGTTGACAAGTGAAGACGGCAATTCTAACGTAAGTTAATGCGGGATTTGAGGAAAAATTCTTAGTTTTTAGTCCGTCCTTCCTTTATTATTACAATAGTAATACCAAGCTAGGCCCGTCCTTCCGGGAATTTTTTAGCCCGTAGTTTATTCGATCGTGGTTAAAGAATACCTAGGTAAATAATTTGTGTAATATTCAGTTTATTATTGATTTGATTTTTGATTTTACTTTCATGTAATGATTTAAAATCAAGACTAGTGCCCGTTCTCCCTTTATTTCTTTTAATGTTTCCTAATAACTACCAATATACCTAGTACTGAAGTCACCCATCCATTTATTGGCCTTGCTCGGCGTAGCTTAACAAAGGTGACGCTAAAACCGGTCTTAAAATAACGACTGTTATATCTCTTCCATTTCTCTCCCCAGGAATTAATCCCGAAGGAATATCATACGATTGGACACAGAAGAAAATCTACTGGACCGATTCGAGTAACAATTCTATCTATGCTATGAACCTGGATGGGTCTGATCTAGTCATGATCGCTAGAGTAGAGAGACCAAGAGCTATTGTAGTTGATCCCTGCAATGGGTAAGTTTGACGCTAAAGCCGGTCTTAAAATAACGACTGAAGTGTTATCTAAAACTTTCTCGTTTTGAGTTCATAGGTCGTCGCGACAAATTTCAAGATCAGAGCTCACAGAAGTTTAGAACAACCGCCACCAATACCTGGATTACCAATTGCCTGACAGGATGCTGTCCCTAGAAAAGGTACCTGTCAGTCAACTGTGAATCCAGGAATTAGTAGAGGATAAGGAAGGATGAAGGGATTATTTTGGTACTCGATGATCAAAAAAGAAAATTTTGTAGGAACATTCTCACACACTGACATGAGAATCATATTGGGTTTACTCGCATGTAGAACACATAATTTACCGGTATCCCAAATGCCGTCAATTTGAAAAATGGAAAGCAAAAGGAATACCAAAAAAAACCTGAAAAAGAAAACGGATTAGTGACATCCTAACAAAGCCCTAACAAGTCCCTACAGGCCCTAACGTGTCCCTACAAGCCCTACCGAACCTGAAAGAGAAAATGGATTAGTTCAACACACAAAAGAAGCTCTATGAAAGAAAGACCATTTAGCAAAACAGCCATTTTCTCATAGATCTCCTCACATACATACGAGTAAACCCAACAGCTTAAAAAAAGTCCCACCACCAACCATTTATCCTACCGTGATTCCTGATGCGGTGATCCTGAAGGACTGGGGCAGAGTGCAGTGTATAGAAGTGCCTGTACTGAATATGCTGCAGATGGTCTGGTAGTCTGAAGATGGTCTGGAAGTCTGCAGGCAGCTTGGCATTCCGGAATCGTCATCCTGGGGGTAAAGATGTATTCAGACAGGCACCTCACACTTATCCACCTTTAAAGAAGGAGAGAAGGGAACAATTAGTGTTTATGGACAGCTGATAGTTATGAGTTCATTACCCTCAACCAGCTGATAGTTATGAGTTCATTACCCTCAACCAGCTGATAGTTATGAGTTCATTACCCTCAACCAGCTGATAGTTATGAGTTCATTACCCTCAACCAGCTGATAGTTATGAGTTCATTACCCTCAACCAGCTGATAGTTATGAGTTCATTACCCTCAACCAGCTGATAGTTATGAGTTCATTACCCTCAACCAGCTGATAGTCATGAGTTCATTACCCTCAACCAGCTGATAGTTATGAGTTCATTACCCTCAACCAGCTGATAGTTATGAGTTCATTACCCTCAACCAGCTGATAGTTATGAGTTCATTACCCTCAACCAGCTGATAGTTATGAGTTCATTACCCTCAACCAGCTGATAGTTATGAGTTCATTACCCTCAACCAGCTGATAGTTATGAGTTCATTACCCTCAACCAGCTGATAGTTATGAGTTCATTACCCTCAACCAGCTGATAGTTATGAGTTCATTACCCTCAACCAGCTGATAGTTATGAGTTCATTACCCTCAACCAGCTGATAGTTATGAGTTCATTACCCTCAACCAGCTGATAGTTATGAGTTCATTACCCTCAACCAGCTGATAGTCATGAGTTCATTACCCTCAACCAGCTGATAGTTATGAGTTCATTACCCTCAACCAGCTGATAGTTATGAGTTCATTACCCTCAACCAGCTGATAGTTATGAGTTCATTACCCTCAACCAGCTGATAGTTATGAGTTCATTACCCTCAACCAGCTGATAGTTATGAGTTCATTACCCTCAACCAGCTGATAGTTATGAGTTCATTACCCTCAACCAGCTGATAGTTATGAGTTCATTACCCTCAACCAGCTGATAGTTATGAGTTCATTACCCTCAACCAGCTGATAGTTATGAGTTCATTACCCTCAACCAGCTGATAGTTATGAGTTCATTACCCTCAACCAGCTGATAGTTATGAGTTCATTACCCTCAACCAGCTGATAGTCATGAGTTCATTACCCTCAACCAGCTGATAGTCATGAGTTCATCACCCTCAACCAGCTGATAGTCATGAGCTCATCACCCTCAACTAACTGATAGTCATGAGTTCATCACCCTCAACCAGCTGATAGTCATGAGTTCATCACCCTCAACCAGCTGATAGTCATGCCTAATAAAACAAAACAACTTTCACTATGTCTCTAACGATTCCTGGGGTTCGAACCCAGTACTTTCCTAATAAAAAAATCAGCTTTCACTATGTCTCTAACGATTCCTGGGGTTTGAACCCAGTACTTTCCTAATAAAAAAACCGGCTTTCACTATGTCCCTACACGATTCCTGGGGTTCGAACCCAGTACTTTCCTAATAAAAAAAACAACTTTCACTATGTCTCTAACGATTCCTGGGGTTTGAACCCAGTACCTACTTTCCTAATAAAAAAATCAGCTTTCACTATGTCTCTACACGATTCCTGGGGTTTGAACCCAGTACTTTCCTAATAAAAAAACCGGCTTTCACTATGTCCCTACACGATTCCTGGGGTTCGAACCCAGTACTTTCCTAATAAAAAAACCGGCTTTCACTATGTCCCTACACGATTCCTGGGGTTCGAACCCAGTACTTTCCTAATAAAAAAAACAACTTTCACTATGTCTCTAACGATTCCTGGGGTTTGAACCCAGCACTTTCCTAATAAAAAAACCGGCTTTCACTATGTCCCTACACGATTCCTGGGGTTTGAACCCAGTACTTTCCTAATAAAAAAACCAGCTTTCACTATGTCTCTACACGATTCCTGGGGTTTGAACCCAGTACTTTCCTAATAAAAGCCTATTCAACTGGAAAAAACATCACAATTCCCATTTCCAAGAAAACAATTCCTCGTCAGGGGATCGAACCCTGCAACTTAAAAATAAATACTATTTCTTACATACCACACTGATGGGGTATGAGCCCATCTGTTGATTGACTGCCAAAGTAAATTTTAGTGGTTCAGTGAACATATTTCAGAAAAAGGGCCCCTGTGGCTTCCCATAGGTATGTATCTACATATGTCATAATGTCATATATTTGTATTTTGGTATTTTAGTCTAGGGGTTGCCTCTCATTTTTGTTCTTTGCTCCTCAGACTACTATTATGTTGTTCTTACCATGGGGGACGGTTTAGATTTCCAGAAATCATTATCCTTTTACTAATAAACCCAACGCAATACAATAGACTCTGATGTCTTCTTTGTAATACTTGGTAACGGTCTCCTCAGACTACTATTATGTTGTTCTTACCATGGGGGACGGTCTAGATTTCCAGAAATCATTATCCTTTTACTAATAAACCCAACGCAATACAATAGACTCTGATGTCTTCTTTGTAATACTTGGTAACGGCATAAAGTCGAAATTAGTTGTAAAGAAGACTTAATCTTTCATTTGCTAAGACACAGGCAGAGGAAATAAGTTTATCCTAGTAATTTAAACAGCTATTTACATTATATTAAACTGCTTCTGCCAGCCTAGTTAGCTTAGTTGGTAGTGCGTCTGCCTTGTAAGCGCTAGGCCGCGGGTTCGATTCCCGCCCGGGGCGGATTTTTTAGGTATCTAATATTACATGCCACACTGATGGGGTACTAGCCCATCTAGTAAAGACCACTTATAAAAACCACTTACTATTTACTTACTGAAATAATTAAGGATATCTGCTTAAAATTACTTAATTTGATCAATAATAATTACCTACTTAACTCGATTTTATATGCCACGTGGCGGACCACACCCATTATATTAAGACTACGTGCTAATCAATTTTCCATTTTCCCCATAACTAATTTCCTAATTTCCCATTTTCCTCATTACCTACTATTGTTACCCTTTAGATCTCTACTCCTACAAGCCATCCCTGGACGAAGGCATTTCATGCCTCCAATCTGTTTGAGGTACGTACCACCCACCCCTGGTACTGTACCCCGGGTGTGTCCCCTACGGGTAACCCACCCTTTGTCAGTAGACACCTTGATTTACTTACGTTATGAAAGCACCACACTAACGAAAACGAACGAACCGAAAAAATGTTAAAAGAAATTGATTTTAAGTTGATTTATCATTATTGCGTTTTAAAAATTGAAAGTTGAAAAAAATTCTAAAGGACCGCAACTTCGACTGACCCGATCAACCGCTGGCCGAGAACTGATCTTGCTAGCCGATTCCAAATGCGTAGAAAGCTAAAGTTTGACCCTCAACCAGCTGATAGTTATGAGTTCATTACCCTCAACCAGCTGATAGTTATGAGTTCATTACCCTCAACCAGCTGATAGTTATGAGTTCATTACCCTCAACCAGCTGATAGTTATGAGTTCATTACCCTCAACCAGCTGATAGTAATGAGCTACCTTTTTTTCCCCCCTCAATTTTTTCCTTCTAACCCCCTATAGGGGCATCAAGTATAAGGTCCATATCCCACCTGAAAGAGAAACCCCCGCCCAATCCTGTAAATAGGTAGTGTACTTTAGCGTTATGGGTACTCCCCTCATACGAGCAATATTAGGCATTTACCCTACCATACCGAAATTAGTGTCACTAATATTGACCATGTGAGGGGACTTATAACATTAAGCACTTATTCTGAAGTTCCAAGTTAAATAAAGGCCATATTACACACACCAAACATTTATCCTACTGTTAATCCAGTCCGATGATTCCATAGTAATCCAATCCAGGATTCTTCAATCCAGGAGAACCGTCTCTCTCCTACCCGGATAATTGTCCCCTCCCGTACTTATCACTATAGAGAATGTGAATCATCTAATGATGCCAGAATTGAGTGCCGTGTTAAGGTGATCTTCAGGACTTTCTGCGGGAAGTCTGGAAACAGCTTGGCATAATGGTCGTCCTTGGGCAAGATGTAGTCAGATGCCGTGTTAAGGTGATCTTCAGGACTTTCTGCGGGAAGTCTGGAAACAGCTTGGCATAATGGTCGTCCATATTCGTCATCTCTGATTGACTGCCAATGTAAATTTTAGTGGTTCAGTGAACATCTTTCAGAAAAAGGGCCCCCGTGGCTCCCCATAGGTCTCATCCAGGCCACAATTAGGGAACAAACAGGTTGGTAAGTAGCCAGTATCTATGTCATATGTATGTATTTTAGTCTAGGGGTTGCCTCTCATTTTTGTTCTTTGCTCCTCAGACTACTATTATGTTGTTCTTACCATGGGGGACGGTCTTGAGGGATGGGTAAATATTCTCTGAGTCGATTCAAAGAGTCGAATATTTCAAAAGAATCGTGAATCGCGATTCTTAGCCCGTTCTTCCCACAATTACTCAAATAACTTTAAGTCACCCATCCATTTATTGGCCTTGCTCGCCGTAGCTTAACATAGGTGACGCTAAAACCGGTCTTAAATGATCGACTGAAGTGTTATCTAAAACTTTCTCGCTTTGAGTGCTCATTTGTGTGAGAAAATGTGAAAAAAAAAATCCCCAAAAACCAGTTTTTTTTGGCTTTTTGGTTCTCTTGACAAAATTTGCACCACCATTTTCGTATTCCTGGTAAAAAGACCTTTAATTTGATATATAGGTCGACCTGGTTTGGATAAGTCCTTCTATGGGGACTATATAGGTCGACCAGGTTTGGATAAGTCCTTCTATGGGGACAGACAGACCGACCGACCGACAGACAGACGACACCGAAGCGAATACAATAGCCCGTCCCTTATACCTTTTTTTATTACTATCGTAATAGTAAAGGAAGGACGGGCTAAAAAGTGTGGAGTCGGCTTTAAAAACAAATTCAGCAGGTAGGTACCTATAGCAAGGGTGCCTGAGAAACTTTCAAATTTTACTTTCTCACAAGTTCTATTTTTAGATTCTGATTTTCCTTGTTCGCACCAGTGGCGTGTGGTACTTTTGAGTTTTTACTGAATTTGTTTTTCATAGTGCATTGTTGATTGTTGAGTTTATAAAGAAGATGTGTGACTGTGGTTCGAAACCCAGAAGAAGCATAGTAAAATCAAGGTACCAGAGGTGTAGGTTGTACATACCTACTACTTCTAAAAAAAGATAGCATTTTTTATCCTCTAAAGGTGTGTTCACACATAGTCGACGGCTGTCGATCGATCATGATCGACTATGTGTGGACACAAATTAAGACTGCTGTTTTTACTTCATCAGATTCTAGTTTTACGAAGTACCTACCTATGTAGTCTATGTACATTGTACATACGTAGGTGGAATGAAAACTTTGTTTCGGTCCGATTAAAAAAGCTAATCATGATTGACAGACAGACGACACCGAAGCGAATACAATAGCCCATCCACTCACCTATCCACTATACCTTTTTTTATTACTATCGTAATAATAAAGGAAGGACGGGCTAAAAAGGAGAAGAGAAATGCATTTCCATAGAAGTTAGGATTAGCATTCGAATTACCAATAGGTACACTTCGATTTTTTTTTATTATTCTTCTTTAAATAATTATTCAGCTCAATTCTTCTTCTCCTTATTATTATTATTATACAATTGGATCAAACTTTATTTACAGATACAGATGGTAACAATATAAATACAAAATAAAGTTTGATCAAGGGTGGGGTTAATGCCTAAGGCATTCTCTACCACCCCACCCTTGATGTACAAAATAGTGTTATCATGAAATTATATACAAAAACAAAGGGTGGAAAGAAAGGGGGGGAAAACAAGGGGAAATGGAAAAAAAAGAAGGAATAAAGAGGAATTTGAGGGAGATTTTTTTTCTCCTTCTTTTTCTTTATTTTACATTTTTTGTCGACGCCGGAAATCGAACCCGGGTGCTTCTGTACGACAAGCGAATTACCACGAACATCACAAAGACACGAACCATATTATGTAAATTTTCATCTTGCCAGGAGTAAACAAAAATGAAAGACAAAACAGAGAGAGAGAGAGAGAGAGAGAGAGAGAGAGAGAGAGAGAGAGAGAGAGAGAGGGAGGGAGATAATATTGTGAGAGAGAAGAAAGGATTATACAATGTTTCTAAGTTGACAGGAATTAATTAGCCAAAAAGATGAAGAAAAAAATAATAACAGTGTTATGAGTGTTTACTTTCGATGAATTAGAATTGGTAATAATTAATTACTCCCCTGATAACAAGTCGTATCCTGGCAACCGGAAAGGTAGGAATATAATATCACGAATACTATACGACCCCGCGCCACTGAAAAGTGAGGCGTTTCCAAAATGCGTTCAAATTTTGAAAGTAAAATATTTTATTGCCACGTAGAATATTCCTCGTAGAATATACCTGCCTCGGTGGTGTAGTGGTCAAGGCGCTTGACTGGTAAACAGGAGGGCGTGGGTTCAATCCCAGCCGAGGTATGGAATTTTATATCACGAATACTATACTACCCCGCGCCACTGAAAAGTGAGGCGTTTCCAAAATGCGTGCAAATTTTGAAAGTAAAATATTTTATTGCCACGTAGAATATTCCTCAACTCTGATTGACTGCCAAAGTAAATTTTAGTGGTTCACTGAACATTTTTCAGAAAAAGGGCCCCTGTGGCTTCCCATAGGTCTCATCCAGGCCACAATTAGGGAACAAACAGGTTGGTAAGTAGCCAGTATCTAACGCTGGCCGAAAACTGAACTTGCTAGCCGATTCCAAATGCGTAGAAAGCTAAAGTTTGTCACGTAGACATTTTCCTCGATTCTGATTGGTCCACGTGAATCACGTGATTCCCTTCGAGTATCGTATGATTCAAGCCGACTCCAGACTTTTTCCGAAATTTGGTCAAATGAAATTTCACTTTCTACTTTCTTAAGATCGATTTATTATTATGGGTTCATTTTTCCTCGTTCCTTTTATGTGTTTGTTTTAATGAAAAATCTATAGAAATAGGATGGACTGACCATTGCGGAACTGAAAAATGTCTTTGCAAATTATTGGTTGAATTTCTGGCCATGTAAATCAGAATAGTGATGAACTGAAAGTTATTCCCCCACCTCAAGAGAAACGAGGAGAATAATTTCTTCTCGTTCCTAAACATGAGAGTAAGTGTAGATAAGTTGATAAGTCGTTGTATTCGTATCTAGCAAAACGTACCTATTCCTCCCCTTTCCTCGACCTAAACCGATACGGTAGTTGATAAGTCGTTGTATTCGTATCTAGCAAAACGTACCTATTCCTCCCCTTTCCTCGACCTAAACCGATACGGTATTGAACTTACGCTTGTCAGCCTACTAACCCCCAATTAGGTAGCAACCCCCAATTAATTTGCTAATCCATCACTAATGATTCTAATGAATAACTAAGTTAAAAACAAATTCATAACCTCGAAATTATTATTTTCTATAAAACCATGATCAACAAGCGGGGCCCGTCCGTCCGGGAATTTTTCGATCTTGGTTAAAGAAAATCAGTATTTATGTACCTACCTATTTTATTTAATATTCAGTTTATTATTATTCTTGATAAGAACATAGCAGTTACAGTTCCCTCTGTCAAACCTCTTAAAAAAAAAAAACTGCTTCTGAAATTTCATTTTCTTTTCCAGGTTGCCAAATACAAGGAAGCAAGTAGCACCTCTTGGTTCTGGTGGCACTGCTTCTGAAATTTCATTTTCTTTTCCAGGTTGCCAAATACAAGGAAGCAAGTAGCACCTCTTGGTTCTGGTGGCTTTTACTTTTACTTCTACTCCTCCTCTTGGCTCTACTGACAGCACTTTGCTGTCTACTATGTCCTTGCTGTCCTTACTTCGCTTATTGCTATAGGTAACTGACTCAATATTAGATTAGTTGGTTTACCTAGGTACTATGCCGTTAGGTATATGGGCAAACTCATCATTTGTCTTATTGGACACAATATTTCAAATTTTATGGCATTGTCACAAGCAGCCGCAAAAAGTTGCTAAAACGTGTTCCCTTCTGGACATGGAGAAGGGAGGACGCCAGTGTTTATCATCTTCTTTTGACTTCTTAAATTTTAGGAGGAACCGAAAAGTTCATTCTGCAGAACAACAAACCAAGATCAGCCATTTCACTCGCAGCATATCTTCCGGACCCAAATCAGTGGGGGTACAAGGTAAGACCCAGTGTTGTAGGTAGCTAGTTCAAAAGATGAGTAATATTTTGCTTTTGTCAGGGAAAATTGGAGTTTTCGCCTCACTTACATAGTTTTAGTGAGTAGACTTCTTCTTCCTCTTCCTTCACCTCCTCGTAGTTCTTTTTATGGTCTCCTAGACGAGAAAATTAAAATTGAGACCAATAAGCGAAAAAAAGTCACTCAATCATAACGAAATCAAAAAAGTAAATACAAAATACGCAAAACTAAATTTACATCACAAATAAACTCACCTAATAAACCTTGTGATTTCTCAATTTCTTTTAGCTTTAAGATACCATGAGCTTTATCTTAAGGATAAAAGAAATGGAAAAATCATACTGATCTCAGGTACCATAAGCTTTGTACAAAACAATACAGTTAATAAACCTTGTCCATCTTCTCATCCCCAGCTTTCGAGCCCCAACCCCTCTACGTTAACGACCAACAACAGCAGCCTGAGGTGTACTACCTTCATCCTGAGGGTAATGTCCGCAACAGGGATCGTGTCGTCTTCCTATCCAGACAGTCCCCGGTTCGATCCTTCCACTCCTTCGGTAGATCCAATAGGAACTACGACGCCATGCTAGTGGAGGATGTAGGGGATAGCAAGGAATATCGAGTGCTGGATCCAAGCAGACTACCTCAGAGTAAACCACACCATATGGAGGAGTTTGATGATGAACAACAGATTAATCAGAGGCAGACTGTTTTTATGAAAGAAGGTATGAGAAAGCCTAGTTCGCTTGGAGGATCTAGTAAGCGCTACGTCGCGGCGTCGAAGGTTCGATTCCCTTCGGGGCGAGCTTTTCCCTAACCAGATAGCGGTCGTTCTCGGAAAAAGCTGGCTTTCTACTACGCTGTCCTTCTTCTCCCAATTTCGGGACGATAAAACCTCTGTTCTTATAGTTCCCTTTATCAAACATCTAAAAAAAGTATGTGTGAAGATATTGCGAAGGAATGGAAGTCCGTCCCGTTCCAGCTTGTAGGATATGAGTACACACACTCTAAGACCTGACTAATGTAAGAATATTTAGGGAACATGTACGTTTAAAACAATTATGTTGCATATTTTGGACCTATTAAAATGGATAACCAACATTAACCAACTCGGGAGCGCTTTCAACATAACATTTTCTATCAATATTGTGTCAAGACTTCAAGTGGTTCTTCGATCCCTTCCTAATCTCCACTCTCGTTACAGGAAACGCTGAGATCATGCGACTAGTCACTCAAGCTCACAAGGATCAGGATGATCATGGAAAGCATTTGATCATGCAGAGGTTTATAGAGGATCAGAACAAGCAGTATGCAGGACAGCAATTGCATGGGGACGAATGGAGACGATATGACGAGAATATATCACAGGAAAATATTCGAGCTGAACAGGGCAGGTGAGAGTTGTCAAATAACCCTTCAATACATGATTTTTTTTACACTCCATGCAGTGAAGGGTTCACAATCTCATTACATCAATAATAGCGGTTAACCTTTCACTGCATGATTTTTTTGACACTCCATGCAGTGCAGGGTTAACGATCTCAATATAGGTAAATCAATAAGTAGAGGAACTTATTGTTACTCAGTTATCATTCAACAGTTCCACAGTAATAGACAACAACATATTATTTTGATTTGTGAATATGGTGTCCTATCCTCTACATGTGCTCAGGTTCGAGTATTATGAGATGAACAAAATCTAGAAATCTCATACCTGTGTGCCTATACTTTTTTTGCGGTATATAGGTACATGTACGGTAGCAATGACAAAATTATGTACCTACCTAAAATTGAAATAACCCTTTATCTACTACTGTAACAGAAGGATTCCATATTACGTCACTTTCAGATCACTGGACCACGACATAAATGAAGGCCAGGTTGCTAGAACAAGCGGTGTCCATGGAAACCAAATGGAGTCTACAATACCAGTCACTCAAGGCGAGGGAGAGAGGGAAGGGGATGATGACGTTATGAGAAAATTGATAGAGCTAAGTAAACATACTGATGGCAATGGAGGTTTGACCATGCTACAGCGGGATTTATTAGTGACAAGGTTTCTAGTGGAGGAGCAGAGGAAATTGCTGAACCAGGCTGGAGACACACAGAGTTTACCGGGAGGCACTTGTGCTGCCACGCAGACCGATGCTACCAAGGGTAAGACATGTTTTGAACGTTTCAAATTTTACTGAACATCGGATTGGTCTTCTTTAGGCTTGGTTGGTGGTTTAGGTACACATTAAAGTTAAATTTAAGCTCTACTAATGCCTTATGGGGAAATGTTTTTGCAGGTACCCAAACCGACGATGTACACTTGAAGCATTTACGACCGCCGAAACGTCAAGTGAAAAGTGACAATGACAGCGATAGTGACTCGGAAATCTATCATAGGAAGAAGTACAGGATTCGCCGATATCAAATAAAAACACCTATCCTAGAGGAAACAGAAAACTGCAGTGAATATTCCTTACGAAACCGATCCAGCAATAAAAAGAGTTCCATGAAACTGAGATACATCTCGCCAAGCATGTCAAGTCTCTACTTCTATACACAAACAGACGATAGCTCTTCCTCTTCCAATAACAAAACAATCTACCGCACACATTCGCATCCAATACTTCGTGACATTGAAAGTGATGGTACGTTCCCATACATACCACCATGTATAAAGTCCAGACTATTAGCTAGAAGACGATCGCAACATGAGTACCAATCCGAACCTTCTACCTCGTACAAGATGAGAGAAGACAAACAACAAACACCTGTGCAACCACGCTACATGGAATGGTACAAACGAAAGAAAGAAGAACGGGAACGAATGAAGAAAATGATGGAAGAAGAGGAACGGATGAAGTTAATGGGAAGACAAACGAGGAAAACGATGAAGAAAGAGAAGCGAGAAACAGTACACTTCCAGAAAAGTCAAGACTCTTCGTCGGATAGAATGGTGAAGACGAGGAACGAAACGGTGAGATTTGAAGATAACCGAGATGATCATTCAGATAGTACAATGAAACTGAAGAAGAATCAGCAACTTGTTGAGAAGAAGAGTGTGTTTACTATAGCATATGATGATGTAGCCACTGAGAGACTTAAATCATCACATGAGACCCCTCCCTCATAAATCTTGGATCATTCAAGTACCTATGTACTAATAGGCAAGGTGGAAAAAGTCACCTGTCAGTTTTGAAAGTACATATTGTATTTAAACCCAAATGTTCAGTTCAAGCTCTTACTTGAACAAATGAAATAAATCACTGTCTTTTAAATATTGTAAATATGAAGTATATTGTAACCACATTCAATAAGCATAGGTTCATTTTATTTTACTTACCTTTCTATGTACCTATGGATGTTGTAATGTTGTATAGCTATTAAGTTTTCACCTGATATACGTATTATAATAAAATAAACATGTCTACACTTTCAGCAACAAGTAAAAGATGAAATGTCGTATTTACCTACCTGTATTTATAGACTGTGTTTCTAACATTTATTTATAGTAAAGTGCCTTACACCATTGGAAAATGGAAAGCATTAGGTGTCTGATCTTTGGGTTCTCACTACATTTGAAATGTAAAAAGTTATTTTCCTCTCTCTATTGATCTTTGGGTGTCCAGTCAAAACAATAACTTGTCAAAAATTACTTCACAGGTCTCTCTTTGGAATAGACGCAGTCACGTAGTATTCCAAATTGCATTCAGCTTTCCCGCGTAATATTTTGATCGTGCCTTGATCCCCCCAAAGTTTCCCCCAGCTGTTTATCAGCAACCAATAAGGTGTCCGCTTGTCCACACCCCAGCCAATCAGTTTGAGTGTGTGTTGATGAGCGAAACGCTTCCCTCTGATGTGCTTGTACACTCCTGAAAATCGGAAGTTTCTTGTTAGGTACTTTTCTTAAGACTCGGTAACTTTGTTACGTTCCGTAGAAAATTAATAAAAATACTGGGACACTCGGGGAAGAATTACCTAATAGTCATACCTCCTGCATTATTTGTAAACAACGAAAATTTTAAGAGGTTTGATAGAGGGAATTGTGACTGCCAAGGTCTTTTTGTCCCGAAATCGAAGAGATAAGGAAGACAGGATAGAAGAAAGCCAGCTGTTCCGAGAACGAACATTATCCGTTCAGAATAAAATCCTCCCCTGGCGGTAATGAAACCGGAGACCTAGCGCTTACAAGGCAGACGCGCTATCAACCAAGCTAACTAGGCTGGACCCAGTTATTAGTAGGTACTCCAAATTTTACCTGATTTATAATGAAGAAAATCCTCATATACCGTGATTTGTGCCGTAGCAGGACCATTGGTGAGAATTTCGCGCTGTATTGAGGTCACGTTGGTACTCACATAATACTGGATCTTGCCTGAAGTAAATAGGGTACAGTATAAATAAGTCAACAAAGTAAGCCACTGCAGCGATAGCTATTGAATACATTAGTTTACAATGGATCACTGAAGTTAAGCAACGTTACGCATGGTTGGTATCCACAAGGGTGACCATCTGGGCAATCGAGTGCTAGCTTTTTCCGGCCCTCCTCAAGCTGAGTGAGGTTAATGTGAGTAGGCGAGTATCTTGTCGCCGAATGGTGGGTGAAACCCCCGTCACAAAGGCTTTACCAGTTATACAGTCACGTTAAACCAACTAAAAAAGATAGGGTGGTTCAGTGGCGTAGCGTCCATGTAGGGCGTGTATGGCGGCCATACACTCAAAATTTACTCAAATACCCTTAATATTGACTTTAAATATTTATGAAGAAGCATGTGTATGACTTATGTAGTAATGTGCATTGTGATGGAAATTAGTGCCATACACGCCTTACACTTGACTTTAGACCACGCTACGCCACTGGGGTGGTTTGTCTTTTACTCTACTCTAGTCACAAAGTTAGTCTTATAATGAAAATCTTTTTACCTCTGTGTCTATCCTGCCTGTAAGGGATTGGATAGTCCTCATTAGTGCACCTAGTGTGACATCTCAGCTGAGGAGCAGTCTGATTCTTACACGAGGATCCTTGACTGGAGAAAGATCTCCGACAAGGGGGAAAGGATACCGGTTGACATCCTTGTTTGGAGCCGTACTCTCCTCCTGTGACAATGCCTGTGAAAGAATTGGATAGAATTCCTTGTTTATCCTGATCAAATGAGACTACAAGTCCCTTTATCCCAGCAGTCTAAACAAAGTATCATGTTTTTCTTATGATGGCAAAGTATGGTGGTACCGCCCTTCATTTATTGACAGGAAAAATGGAGTTTGTAGGTTTTTCGGCATTTAAAAGTTTACACCTTGCCTGATTCCGCAGTAGCACGTTTGGCCCATTGTAACTTGATTTATAAACTGCAAGGCCAGGCACCCTCTATCAGGTAGACCTATCAGGTACACATGATCAGGTCTAATACTTGATGATCACACACACTCAATCATTTAGACCTGACAGGTACGGCTGAAAAGGTCCGCCTGTCAGGTCTACCTGATAGGTACCTGAGGAGAACACACACTATCAGGCGGACCTGAGCAGATGTACCTTTCAGGTCTACCTGATAGTGAGTGGCTGACCTAACGAATACCCTCCCTCATCATAGATGTGAAAAGCGCTACTTACCTCGTTTGTGTAAGAACCACCAAGCTGTAATGGCCTGTCCCGCCCCACATACTCGAGTGGTATCGTCGAATTTACACGCATGACAGCAAGATAGCAAATATTCTATGGAGAGAGGATCCTTGTGCTGACCATTACTGAGGATACAGCGGCGATCACTGAATGCAGGAACCACAGCGAATGCCTGCGAAAAAAAGAAAAAAAAATGACCAGCTTAGAAGGTAGTCTGCATGCCTTGTAAACGCAGAGTAGCGGGTTCGATTCCTGCCCAGGACGAACTTTAACCTACACTGGTCACTGGTAAAGTTCGTCCTCGGAACGGTTAGATTTCAGCTTCTGAATTGTAAACGCTAGTTTGCGGGTTAGATAGGAATCTTCTCGGAATGGCTGGCTTTCTTCGATCTTGCCTTCTTTCTCTTCGATTTCGGAACGATAAGATTTTAGATAGGTATTACACGAAGGAAATAAAACGATAGAGTTTTACGTATGACAAAAGCCAGAACCATAAGGTTTTAGGTATTACCTCCGTTTTAGGTACCTATTACACTAGGCAAGATTTCACTTACATAAGAAGAAGGACAGGCTCCTTGATCTAAAACTTTCCCAATATTGCATTCAGGCCATCTGACTCTAGCGTCAAAACTGACTGGTATTTCTTCCTCACCATAGCTATTATCAGGACGTCTCCAGCTATTGATGTCACCAAAATCTACAGATTGGTGAAGTGTAGGTTCTGACAGATCAAGAAGAAAGCCCAGCTCTTCTCGTATTATGTTGGAAGGGAAATTGTGACCAGCCTGAAACCATGGATGCTTATGTCAGAACAAAACGAAATGAAATGTAGGTATGAAGTGTTTTTAAGGGAGTGCTAAGAGCCAGGTTTCTGCTTTCTGTTTTACAACTTACAACAATATTAATCAATCAATAATTTTATTATATTAAGAGTGACATATAAAACCTTTTGTTTACTGTAATCAGATAAGTAATGCAAGTCGAAGCGAGATTTTTTCATGCATCAAATATAAAAATTTAAATATCAAGAAAAATAGAATACATACTTACCTGCCACGTGTGTGCATTTGCATTAATATCCGAAATGAACTCTGCAGAAAATGCTTCTTGTCTGAACTGATAAGCATTACAATGGAAACACAACTGTAATACTAACACAACAATGACCAGGGCGTAACAAAAGCAAGACGAAAACGGCCTGAGAAACATTTTAGGAAGCAAAAATTAAATTATACTCGTATACGTACCTACTATTTTAAAAATATATTACGTGGGATAACTGTAGGTGCATGTCAATACCTACTACTTACCTAAAAAAAATCTGGTGTGAACATCACACGACTTTCTATTACATTTACGAAATACGTATTTGAAAAAAAAAAAGTCCCGAGCCTGAGCCGCCCACGGCGGCCAATTTTTATTCGAAAATTTTCTATCTCAAAATACTCCCCATGTAATAAGGGATCATTTAAAAGTGTTTAAAAATTGAACTTTTTTTTTCGAAGTTCGAAGCAACATTGACTTTGGTTGATATCTGGATGGGTGACTATCCGATTTTTACCAAATTGGAAAATTTTTCCAAGTCCAAAATCGACCGCCTGCGGCGGCCAATTTTCGGCCAAAAATTTGTCTTACTTGAAATACTCCCCATGTAATGAGGAATCATTAAAAAGTGTCCAAAAGTTGAACTTTTTTTTCTTAAAATACTCCTCATGTAATGAGGAATCATTAAAAAGTGTCCAAAAATTGAACTTCTTTTTTCGAAGTTCGAAGCAACATTGACTTTGGTTGATATCTGAATGGGTGACTATCCGATTTTTACCAAATTGTTACAGTCGCGTCCTTGGAACATATCGGTATATCATACCAAATTTCATACAAACCGTTCTTGAGATATTTTGTTCACAACCTTCTCAACATTTTCCACGAAATGAGGGTTAAGTAACAATTACTTTGGTTAATATCTGGATGGGTGATTATCCGATTTTTACCAAATTGTTAATGTCGCGTCCTTGGACCATACCGGGATAGCATACCAAATTTAATCGCTTTACGACAAACGGTTCTTGAGATATTTTGTTCACAACCTTTTCAACATTGTCCACGAAATGAGGGTTAAGCAACAATTACTTTGGTTAATATCTGGATGAGTGACTGTCCGATTTTTACCAAATTGTTACAGTCGCGTACTTGGACCATACCGGGATAGCATACCAAATTTAATCGCTTTACGACAAACGGTTCTTGAGATATTTTGTTCACAACCTTTTCAACATTGTCCACGAAATGAGGGTTAAGCAACAATTACTTTGGTTAATATCTGGATGAGTGACTGTCCGATTTTTACCAAATTGTTACAGTCGCGTCATTGGACCATACCGGGATAGCATACCAAATTTCATCGCTTCACGATGAGTTGAGCAGATATGAGATAACATTATGGATTTGATGTCATGGGCGTAAGAAGGGGGGGGGGCAGCTGCCCCCCCTAGAAAATTTCAAAAAGTATGCAACCTTGAAGGGGCTACACAAAAAGTTTAAAAAAAATCGCCTGCGGCGCTGAAAATTTTACTTTTGGTAAGACTGGATTTCTCAAGATTGTAGGCCAAAATTTTTGAAAAATTTCGCCTGCGGCGCGCTAATTTATTTTGCTCCTTTTAGCGTTCAGCTATAATTAGGATAAGAAATGTATAGAAAAATATCTAAGAATTACTTAGGTTAGTCGAAATTTAACTCGTGACAAGCATGAGGCACATATTTATCTACCTACTTTTTGAAAAATTTCGCCTGTGGCGTTGAAAATTTGTAATTCAATCAGATTGCATATCTGAAACGTTGTAGCCCAAATTTCAAAAAATTCGCCTGCGGCGCCCTAATTTAATTTGCGCTATAGTGTTCATCTGGAAAAAGGTTCAAAATGTGTAGAAGTATTGCGCCAAAAATGAAAAAACGACAAATTTCAGGAATATAATTTTTGAAAATTTTCCCCTGCGGCACTGAAGATTTTTTTTTTTTTAGTAAAGCGCTTTAACTACAAGGTCATTCGCGCTGACTTCTATATTAGATTAGGTGATAAACATTTATGTGACGTAGGAATCCTAGTAGGTTCTCAACGGAATCTTGGTCATCATCCAGTGTAGGAATCTTGTGGAAGGCTGGACGGGATGGATTAATGTAAGAGCGACATTCTAACAAGTGGCGGATGGTCAGGGGTATCCCACATTGGCAAGAGGGAGGATCGGATCTGGTAAAGAGATAACTGTGGGTCAGGCGCGTATGTCCGATTCTCACTCTGGTCAGTACTACTTCCTCATATCTACTGTTGCAGTCGGATACATTCCAGGGGCCAATTGTTGGTTTAATGGAGTTCAGTTTATTGTTGATTAGATCTGTCCAGGATTTTTGCCATTTTTCATAAATATACTTCTTTCCGACTGAAATAAGGTCGGCGGGAGAACTTTGATTTACAATTTCAGCACCATCAAGTTGTCTAGTGGCTCTGTCTACGATCTCATTTCCCGATATGCCAGTGTGGGAAGGGCACCATCAGAAGGCAACATTTTTTCCACAGGATTTCAAGGAGTACCAGGTGTTCAGGATATGTGCAATGAGTGGGATGGTGGTATTTTATTCGCAATTGAAGTCAGCGCACTCATGGGAATCACAACAATTAGCTGTGCTGACATCGCACATGAAGATTTAAAATTTAGGACACTAGCGTTTCTCGAGTATTACTACATCTGATAGGGAGCTCAAGCCCATAGATGAAGAAAAAAGTTTAATGAACCCTAATTTATGAAAAAAAAAAAAAAAAAAAAAAAAAAAAAAAAAAATCGCATGCGTGCAAAATTCATTTACTGTTTGTAAATTGGGGATTCAAAAACAAGGTTCAGAAAAAAAAGAAAAGAATTGAGGAATTATTGATTTTCGAACCGCTAGCGGCTAGGGTCTTTATTGCCCCTCCCCCGGCGTTTTCCCCCCCCCCCCCCCCCCCCAAGACCCGATGCTGGCTACGCCCATGTTTGATATTATATCTAATCTAATTCAATGATATTTATATTTTCAAGTGCTTCATTAGTTAGGTATCTAATTTGATGCTATGATTTAAGTAATTACCTATGGCTTCCGATATTACAATACAGTGCCCGAGAATTCTATAAAGAGGCACGTTAATGATTGAAGGGTCCCGATATAACTCTGTTTCAGGACGGAAAATCTACCAAAGAGAAAAACATTAATTTATTCTTCCACAATAGATACAAAAAAATTGACAAAGACTTTATTTCATAAAATCAATAGGTAAAAGTACTTAACATTTGTAAGGTAAGTAGGTAATAAATTAATCAACATTTACAAATAAAACGGTAAAAAAATTAGTCCTTTTAAAAATATTAATAACGAAACCAAAAGAGTTGTTCAATCACAAATATCCATAAATAAAAAACATAGGAATAGAAGATGTATAAAACGAGTTAAAAAAAGAAAAAGAAATAATAAATTTCCCTAAGATGCCAAAAATAGAAGAGCGCATACAAAGATCTGTTGGCAAAAATTACCGAACCAATGAATCACCGATAAAAATGTCAATTCAGTTTGTAAATATCCTACAAACTCATGGTAGAGTCTCAAATATTCACCCAAAAGTGTTAATCATGTTAGGTAAAGTTTCAATAAAGAAATAGAAGTAAATATAAAATGAACAAAAACTCAAATACCTACCTATATCTACCATGAAAACAAATAAACAGAAAAAGTATACAGAGTAAGATTTAAAAAACAATAAAGAAATCAGCTGATAGCCAGATTAACAACCCCATGCTAGGAAAACTCAATCTGCATAGGGTATCTATTTGTAAATGGTACTTTATGTATATTCCAAACCCCATGATATGAACGTCCTCCATAATGTTTGTCAACATAAAAAATTAAACGTGTTGCCTTCTTTGAATAGCATAGAGTTGAGATCATGCCTAGTAAATTTAGCTGCTTGAAGGAGTAATGTTTTAATTCGAATGGAGTTAAAATAAATATATGTATCTGAAGCCTATTACAGCTACTAGCCCTTTGCGCATATGGATGAAACATGTTTATTAATTTGTGTTGGTCTGAGCTTTCACAAATGTCCACCTCGAAATATCGCTAATACTAGGACCTCGTTCCTCGTTCCAATATCAAAGACAACGTTCGTATTAGGGCTGTGTTGATGGGATGACAAGCCAATTGCTCACATTATTTACGATAAAATTTCATACCTTAGTTTAGATTCGAACCAGCACCCTCCAGGTACCAGGGGAGTGCGTTTATCGAGACACATGGAGTGCCTAAATCGAGACATATCGCGAATATGAGTTACGAAATTTCAGTTCTCTTTCCTCCAGTCATTTCCTCTTCATTCGTATCTCACGTGCCTTGTTCCAAATCGTCTAGAATGGTCTGGAACAGCTTGATAATATTATTGAGTCCCCCGAGATAGTTGCTATCCAAGTTGTTATCGGTGGCAGGCACCACATGGGCAAAGTCAATCATATGGACGTAGGCTTTGTGTTCATCGTAGCTGAACAGGAGAGAGCTCGAATAGAAATGATAGATCCGCTGGGTCTCGAACCAAGACTGAATCTGTTTGAGACTATACAGGAAGGACTTGACGGTTTCTATGGAAACGCTTGGAGAGGAGTATTGGTCGACAAACATTTTGAACACTGGAGGAACAGGAAGAAGATAATGAAATAGTAGGCTCATGGGATTGATGCTTAAAGTAGTTTAAGCAATACTGTTACCTATCATTAGTTAAGTAGGTAGGTACTCAAGCAGATCTACTACTAAGAATACTAGGATAGGGAGCATATTTGGTTTAAGTTTATTTACCTAATTAGTAAGCAAAAAATAACATCCATTAATACATTTGTCCAACTTAGAGAAAAATAATTATATATATTTGACTGACAATGTGAAAAACTAAGAACTTACCATTTAGAACAGAATCCTTTTTCAAATGTTTGCCAAATTCTTTTCCATATTTTTCTCGTTTCCCTGTGTCTTTGTTGTAGATTTGAAATCCTGGAATACAGAATCCCCAAGGCTTCTTGGTGCCAGCATACTTGGACTCTTCAGCAAGGACTTTCTCTTTAGGTGCCCCTGGCTCGTGAGTCTGGTAGCCAATCTTAATGTCCATTACCCTAGGCTCATGTAAGTCTCCTATTAGATTACTCAATATCAAGAATTTCACATCTGTAACACAGGAATAAAAAATGGAAGATATTCAGATGAGAAAGTACCTAGCACTTTTATACACAGGTACAGAGTCTTTAAAAAGACCAATTTTAAGAGCTCAAAAAGGCCCAAGAGCCAGGCTTTTTAAAGACACACTTAAAACTAATAAAATTAAAGGGAGTAATGATAACTTTAAAAAAAGGATAGGTAGGTTGCTGGACTAGCTGGGTATGTCATGCATAATATTAAGTAGGTACTCTATTTATTATGGCTGAGAGAAATAATATGACTCATCAGTTCATGACAACACCCTTTCA
Source organism: Diaphorina citri (assembly GCF_000475195.1). NCBI lineage: Eukaryota > Metazoa > Arthropoda > Insecta > Hemiptera > Psyllidae > Diaphorina > Diaphorina citri. Next base: position 178,821 of record NW_007377585.1, read on the forward strand.
GTTCATGACACATAACATTACAAATGTTGCACTATGTTATGAAATTAGGTAAGCATGTAGGTGATACCTTGGTTGGACATCTTCAAAGTGGTGGTTCCAAAGTACTGTGGCACAAATTTCTTCAACTTGAGTAGTTCTGGATCTTCTGTGGATTGCAAGACTTCATAGAACTTGGTCTCCCTTTCTCCAAGGATAGGTTTGTTGATATATTTAAGTACATGTCCATCCTTGTCCTTCAGCATACCTGGAATAGAGTAAAATAGAATACTTAATTAGATCTCATTTCAACTGCTAGAATGAGACTGAAAAGTCCATTGGTTTGGTTAATGGCAGTCTGATTTCTAATGTGACCAAAGTAAGAATTTTCTATTGTAATTAAAAATGTGCTTGTTTCAAACATGATCTACCTCTCAAAAAAAAAAAAAAATGTGATATGTGTAAAACTAATTTACCTACATATTTTCATTTAAAAATGCAATTTACTCTCACTTCATGGAGATTAGCACTCCTGAAGGACCCTTGCTTGGTCCCTCTAGTATTCACTTACTCATTGTCTGTTTACCCGCAATGAACTCATGACCTCCTACTTGTTCTGCTAGTAGTTCCGTCCCTTGTGGTATTGCAAACCTTGTACCATCTTCCATTACACACTCAGCCATCTGAAATAAAGAGCATAATGACAAATAAATTTAACAAAAACAACTTCCATTATTATTGAAGACAAACAACATTACACATGATTGGTATTTCAAAGGGTGGGTACTTGTGCAGAAGTCACGTCCGTGGAATATTGCTACCAAAGGATCTGGCACAAATGATACAAAAAGGAGCTTTTCTTTTCCACGGATGTGACTTCTGCATAATTACCCAAAGGGTGACAATCTGGACAGTCATGTGCTGCTGGCTTTTCCCAGCCCCATTCACACTGGGTGAGGTCAATGTGGGGAGGGAGGTAGGTAGCTTGTCTAACAATGATGGGTAAATTGCATAATACAACAAAACGGGTAGGTATACTCTGTATTGATTTTAATAGGTTTTAGAGCTGCAACAAATAAAACAGCAAAAGAAACACTCACCTTAATCTAAGCCCAACAAAAGTTTCAAGTCAAAACACTCTGGATAATAAATTAATGAGTCTGACAGTATGTTAACGACATGTGAAGTGGTCACTGCAATGGGGTTTACAACACTGATATGGGCTTGGTTAGCCTCATGGATTCACTGATGAAAAGAATGCATTTCGTCCTTGACAAGCTATCAGTAAGGAAAAGAATTTTATGCTTTTCACATAAAAATCTGGTTTGATAAAGTAGTTATCCTCGATTTTTATCTTTTCTGTAAGTGATAAGTTATCAAATCACCATCTTCTTGAAATTTTTGTTTACATTTTTCTGGAAAATTCAATGTTGCCAAGTAGTGTACGACTATGTGAGATTTTGTACGGTTTTTCATCAAAAGTCGCATTCTGTACCGAAAAGCAAAAGAACTTGAACCCACTCCGAAATTTTTGGAAGTATTGTAGGTATTAAGTGGAAAAGTAGATACAAAAGTGATTCCAATTTTTGTGCGTCTGACTGGATGCACTGAATTGCACTCACAGTTTCATGATTCTTCAGGAGGTGCAAACAATATTAGAAATAGATAATAGATGGTGGAAAAAAGTATCAGTGGCATGGAGACCCTAAAATTGTCTAGGTTGGTAAAAAAAAAACTAGGTACCTACTGTAGAAACTAGCAACTCATTTTGGTAATTTAAAATGTAACGGTAGGACGGAAATGTCTAATGTACGGTAATATGCGTACGGTAATGTGTTCTATCGTACGCGCGATTATATGTTTTGTTGAGATCTGGCAACAGTAGAGTTCAAAAAGAAAATATTTGGAAAGATGTAGAAAGTAGAAAAAGAAATAATAAAAGTTGGAAAAGCTATGTTGGAACTGTTGTGTGTCTTTTTGATAAGCTGATAAGTGATTTCTGATGGATTGGGACTAGAGATCTCCTGCAGAATATACATTCAAAACCTTCAGTATGTTTATTAAGTTCAACGTCAATTACCTACTTAGATTAGAATAGTACAGAAATAATATAATTTGCTTAAAATAAAATGACAAGTCCTTGTGGTGAGGATGTAGTGCCAGTTGTAGAGGAACAAAATATTTCAGAGACAAGTGATAGCAATGCTGACAGTATCTACGAGAGGATACAAGTGTCCAAGAGTCTGTCCAAATCTCAGTCAGCTGACAACAATGATAGTTTCTTGTCAGATGTCTTCAAAACTATGTCCAGATCATCATCTACTACAGAAGAACGGTGGCCTCATCTCATTGTTACACAGAGATTCAAGGAGTATGAACAGAGCCTTAATAAATGTAAGCATCAGTTTTGCTAAGTTAGAGCAAGTAGTAATAGAATGAGAGGACAGAAAAAAAATATATATAGGTATGTATAATAATGAAAATTCCTGAGTGCCTATGCCTAGAATCATTTGTCAAAGTCCTCCCTCCCATCTTAATATAGTACCTATTATAAAGTAGTAAATTTAGTCTCTAAAAGTCAAATGTGGAATATCTAGCCCCATTAGCTGAACAGTTTAAATTTATTCTGGAACAGCAACAGGTAGGAAATTAATAATATTTTGGTTTCAAAACACTAATGGATTATTGTGTCTTTAAAATGTTATCCTCTTGTATGAAAGCTTTCTTTTACATCAGGTAAATAATACCTATGTAATTTATTTAATGTAATTACTTAGTTCGGCAAGTTGATATTTTCATAAGTACCTACTTACCTACTGAAGTAAATAATTTAATGAGTAGATTTCTAAAATTCTAACTGTAGGTACCTACCCAATCAGGTAAGTCAAATCCTACCTGTAGGTACCCAATCAGGTAATAAAATAATACCTATCATCCAGAACCAAGAATTCTCCAGATGGTCAAGAAACTCTTAAGTAACACCAAAACGAGCTACTTAAATTGTATAAGATGTAGACTAGAATTATTGAGAAAAAAATCTGTTTACTTCTCCATACCCTCAAGGAAGAAAAAAAAAAATGCTTCCCCTAAGTTGTGGTGAGTGAGCATAATGTAAAATGAAACTCATGACTCACTCTTTTTCAAGGGGTGACATTTATAATGGGGAGAAGGTAGGGGGAAAGTTTCATTGATTTTCCTCCTGCTCCCCCTCCCCTGCTTTATACACCCCTTATATCCCATGTTGTATGTGTTTATCTTAGGTATTGAGCAGTCTGTTCTTTTCCTGCTGTTGATAAAAGAAAACTCTTTTGCTTTCGTGGATACTTTTGTAAAGAATTTCAGGATACCTTGTTGCTTTCCTTTGAATTTTTTGTTTTGAAAAAAATATTATTTTGTAGTGTTTTACATAATTTCAATATCGGTTCTATTGTCAACTGAATTTCGCCATAAAGTTGAGCTTTTATCACTATAACTAGAGCCTCATATTACCCACAATTTGCGTTGTATAACACGGCATTTGATTACGTTATACTGTAGCTACCGAACGAGATACTTATCAAAGAAAAAAAAATGGCCTAAAATCTGGATAGAAAAACACATCTTTTCGTTCAACTTTATTTTGTATTACTTGTGAATCGTCAAGTCCAGTGTGCGATCTAGTAGAATTTATAGCTACAAAGTGGACAATGTTGGACACAGAACTTACTGGTGGTGCTCAGGATACGATTTACTTATGTAATTTCCGTGTCTCAGTAGATGGCGAGTGGCTGTGCTTAAAACAGCTTGACGATGTAGAGGTCCGGGTTCGAGACCCGCCAGAGCTGAGATCTCCTTCGCCCGAACCGCCTCTATTTGTTGGTAGGTTAAGTAAACTATGTGTTAGATCTAATTAACTATCGATATCGGAGATCACTGTGAATGTTTTCTAATGTCTTACTTAACTGAAGTAATAGAATAGAATACAATATAGTTAACTTGTTTATCCTGCTGGAATAGGACTGAAAAGTCCTTTTACCCCCGCAATCTAACCAAGGTCTTTTATATTTTGACTAGGTATTTTTGTCTTTGATAGACTATTTTTGTCCAAGAAAAATCACATCTCATTCTCTCCTCTAGCAGATGTTGCGATAGGTAATCCTAAATTTAAAATTAACCAGTCAGGTTGCTTAATCTAATCAGTTTAACTAAAACTAAAAGAACAAACGTCTGTCATTATCTGTTTCAGCTCGGAACCCCGTGATTATTGAGCGCCGCAACCTGGTGAACATATCCAAGCTCATAGTGAAGGAGCTCATTGAAACCTCGCAGAAACATGGCCGTATGCTCGACTCGGATCATATGCCTTTGCAGCACTTCTTCATTGTTCTGGAGCATGTGTTACGCCATGGCCTCAAGCCTAAGAAGGTAAGAGGAAAAACACTTTACCTTCGGGTCTGCCTCTAAAGATTCATCCTAAAGCAAAGATTTCTTTATGCCATAGAAATCTAGGCGTTTGGTGACTTGGGGAAGCTGTTCCCGAATAGTCTCCGAGCATTCTCAGATACTTGAATATGAACCTGTCTATCTGGGCCTAGTGTCTACAGTGCTAATGGCTAAATGATATATGTTCTATTTTCACATTCTAGGTAGGTACCTACTTTTAATTAAATAAAAATGCAATACAAAACATGGGTAAACAATTTGATTTGAAGAAATAAATAATAGGTAGGTAATAGGTATAAATTCGTAGAAATGTAGGTAAGTACTAATTTCTAAGTAAAGATAAGACTAGAATAGTAGTTTGCTAGGTAGTAGATAAAAGGGGAAATAAGTACAAGGGGAGACAGAGAAGGTGAGAAGTTGGAGCCTCTTTAGAATTTTATATGAATTACATAAAAATTACCCCAAGAGGTAAAAATATAAAACGGAGTTGTTTTATTCTCCTGACTTGTAAATCTTTACATGTGTAATGCCGTCCCTGGCGTCTTTCAGAATATCCAAGCTGTTGTCTAGAAATAATGTTAATGCCTAGAAAAATATACCAAGTGAATAACTAATAGTAGCGACGATGTAACACTAAAATCTACATAGAAAATTATTTAAGTGAGTACCATATATCGAGAAATATTGTTTTTCAATGAACCAATCACCACGGCACCTCCATTGGTAAACAATATGTTTCTAATTTCCAATCATTATGTATGCAAATGTTTGTTCTAATTGTATGGTCTGCACCTGGAGGTCCTGGAGTATGTGTTCGAAACTAATTTGTTGAATGTTGAATTAGCAAAATCATACCTGCATTTGATACAATGCCTGTTAAATTTGGCCTAACCGATTTATAAATTCTGTTTGTGGTTGATTCGTTTTAGTCACATAACTGATAAACTCTAGTCCAACTTCCAACAACTAACAGGTATGAGTTTATGAGTAGGTAACTAGGTACCTGTGTTTGTATAAACATGGTTTTATTTTGCTTCATTGCAGGGACTCTTGGGGCCCAAGAAGGAACTCTGGGACATTCTGCAGCTCGTGGAGAAACTAAATCCAGAAGCCTCAGATATAACTGCCAGCGTGAGGGATCTGCCAACAGTCAAGTAAATATCTTCCTCTCACTCCCTAAGAATGTAGGTACTGTAGGTAATTTGACATAATAATGTGCAATTTGTGGTGGTTTAGGTAGCAGTTTGATATCATTGGTTGGTGATACTTTGTACTGGTTCTTAGGTAGTAGTGTTTTCATAGCCTTAGTAGCTCAGGGGTAGAACGGTGAACTCGTTATCCAGGGGGCTGGGGTGTGGAGTACCATTGTAGCAGCATCATTTGCGAAGTGAATATTTGTAAAAGCTTTGCTTGAACAAATTGATTCTTAGGTAGCAGTTTTACATTTGGTATAAGTAGTATTTTTTCAGTTCTGTTTCTGACTTCGAAATCCAAGGTCTTTTCATCTCTGAGGTAATTTCACCTCCGGATAGGTAGGAAATTTGTAAGTTTCCACTCGACTGATGACCTTGAAGGAAGGGTAAAGGCCGTGTCGGTTCGTCCGTAAGTTGGTTCCCCGAGAGAAGCCATCCCAATGGTTTCCCGCGGGTTTCACCTCGTCTCCAACCCGTAGCTCTATCTGATCAGCTGTCTGGGGAGTGTGATCCAAGACTGCCAGTTGAATATTATCTCGCTGTCCGGCGAAGAACCAAATGTCGTCGAGAGATTTGAAATTGAGAGAGGCATCACGATGATCCGTGTTGAGAAGTTCGTACGCTATGCGACATATCTGAGAGGAGAATGTACATACCTGTAATTATAACCAACCAGCATTAATCGAAGAAATGCCTTATTTGGCTTTGAGTAAAAGAAATTTTAAAAAGTAGAGCAAAAATTTTGTATGGAATATCCTTTTTGGTCCTTTTGATATTCGTTTAACCTCCAAACCATTTTGACTTGGCGCCCTGCCGCGCTACTTAATTTCATGATATTGACTTGTACAATGTGTGAATAATCCCGTAAAAATAACTTGACAAAAGAGTTAAATGAGGAATGAGCTGTTCCCCATAGAGCATTGCGACTTCGAGATGTTACATTAAATAAAATAAAATACGTACCAAGTAGTCAGAGTGGGAAAGGAAATACAAGTCGGTTATAATTCCCAGCAGTCCAGCCGTACTATATCGCCTATCAGATGACGCAGCCTCCACTGTGCTTGCGTCACCTAGGATCGTATACGCCGGATATTTCTGCCGTATCTCCATTATAACGCCTTTCTCGTCCGTAGCGACGTAAACTTTCCTCTCCGTGACGTTCACTTGTAACGACAGTTGTGCGTAATATTCTTCGACGTGTCGCATATATTCGTGTATCGGATGAGGTGCTGCTTCGCTGCCTTTGTCTGTGCGCCGGATGTGAACGCCTACTACTGGATGAGAGAAGCCTATCTGCTGAGCGTGATGGGAGAGCATGGCTCGGACTTTGGCATTTGGTTTGAAAATGTACTTGACGATCTGTCCCACCTGAAAGCAAAAACGGACTTCGTGCTTAAAAAGTTAGAAATATGACTTGTAGTAATGGTGAAGTCCAATAACAGTTATGTAATTGTAAAAAACATCATATGTAGAATTTTGTGAAGCAATGAGCTTTTTTGAAGTTGAAAGCAAATTGAAAGGCTTTACACCCAAAGGGGAAGTATACCTTTTCACATCTAGTTGATGGGGGACATTGTACGAAATAGTCATGTTATATTATAACACATACTTTTAAATCCTAGAGAGCTCAGCTCTTTTATCATTACAAAGTACACTTACCCACCATACTATGGGTTCTCCATGAATCAACTCTTGGGCAATATCTTGAGGCACAGCCCGGGGTATGAACCCAGGACCCGATAGACTGTAGGTTTGTGAGGCAAGCTTGATAATTTGCTTGTCAGGCTTGTGGTCAGGCCAATAGATCACACTACCTTCAGTTGCTGTTCTGCAAATAAGGGTCACAATAAAATTGCAGAGGCAACTAGTAGATAGATTTGTGTCGTCTCTAAAAAAAAATCCCTACCCCTGGAATTTCGGTGATTTAATTACCTACCCATAGTGAGGACCTTAGAGAGAAAGGATAGAGAAAAGAGGAACATTGGATAGACGGAAATGGAGGAGTAGAATACGAGATGGAAACGGCGACCCCAAATAGAATTGAGATAAGGTAGAGTAATAATTATGTCCATGAGTTATAAAAAAATAACTACTTTGTCTAGTGGACTACTAATCATTGAGTCAGATCCTAAATGTAACTAACTAAATCTTTAACTTCCTATAATGTGGGTTGGCAGTGGCGTAGCGTGGTCTAAATTCAAGTGTAGGGCCTTGTAGGGCTCATGCACAGGTCTACCAAGTCCCATCACAGTAGGTACATGCCATTAATATTTATGGGCATTAGAGTGAACTTTTGAGTTGTATGGCCGCCATACACGCCATACATACACGCTACGCCACTGTGGGTTGGGGAATTTTCAGACAAGTGAAATTTTGAGACACCAACTTTGGTCTCAAATGACATGCTCATGGACTACGAAGAGCAGAACCATGTCATTTGAGAACATTAAATTTGGCGGTTCAAAATTATTCTAGTCTCGAAATCACCCCACTCCATTCTAGTTGTACTCGTACATGCATATTTTCAACTTGTTGTTTCATTACAATTGGTAGGTAGGTAGATATAGGTATGTTTTATTTGGTATCATTTTTTTTTTTTTTTTTTTTTTTTTTTTTTTTAGCGGAGCTATACTAGTAATGAAAGTATTGCAATCGGTCCAATTTTTTTACAAAGAATTTCTTATCCTAAGCTTAATCTAAACTTCTAAGACTTCATCAGTAAATGGGTTTCTTCAATTAAATTGATCCCAAGGGCAAAGAACCTAAACCCTTGACAAATGGAAAGTGTCTGAAGAAATGTGATGTGTTCCAATCCACTCAAATACCACATGATTTCTGACTACCTGCAAGTCTGACTCAGAGGTTCAAACATTTCCTCCCATCCCCCACTGTGATAGTTCCATCCAGTCGAGTCTAGTACGAGGGTACGATTAGTAGCATAAGCTATGATGAGACAATAGGTGACATGGTGCAGCTGACATCCAAACCCACAGGCCCAGTTGATTTGGCAGGATACCTGTGGAGATAAGGACAAAGGAGGGCCTGAGTTTGGTCTCATTGAAAAAACGGACCCGCTCATTTCTGGGACCCCAAATTTCAAGGATCGAGGTTTTCAGGGGTGGCAAGTATTTTCTCGAACACCCTGTATATGCTGATGGCTAAATACTGAAGTTACTTAACAAACAGCTATTGTCAGATAACAAAGGATTTTTGAACCATCTGACTGCGAACTGTAAAACACGTCATAAGCCAAAATAGCCAAAACAAAGAAAATAAGCCAAAGTAGCCAAAACAAAGAAAATAAGCCAAAATAGCCAAAACAATGAAAATAAGCCAAAGTAGCCAAAACAAAGAAAATAAGCCAAAATAGCCAAAACAAAGAGCATCCAAAGAGGATGCTCTTTGTTATGGAGGTATGATATAGTTTCGTTTAGACTTGTGGTTGTACCTCAAACCTAACCTACCTTACGCGCCGTTTTACAATCTCTTGGATTCTGAATGTGCCGAAGTCTTGCTTGTACCAATTCCCCAAGGCGTCTGTTCTGTCTTTCAGCCAGTGTGTCACCACCTGCCAGGGTTCCCAATTCTTCCATGTCCGTCATCAGGGATCTTTTGAACTGTGACGTCAAATCTAATATTTTATCCACATCGACTGCGTTTGATTTCTTCAGTTTCCTCACCTCAGACTGGACATAGAACCAAAATTCTTCGATGTTGTTCAAGATGTGTCGGTGTTTACTGGCGTAGGGTTTGTTTGTTTTTAGATCGAGGACGTTTGGGTTTTTGTAGAATTCTGAAACAAAGGTCTTGTTTTAGAAGTTTTTTCTTCAGAACTCCTTGAATGTTTGAAGGAATATTTATCGTGTTTGCTTTCAAAGCTACAGCAAGGTGCTTCTGCATACTTTTCACTCAAAAGTATACCTACACTAAACGCCTACGTACCAAGTGTGATTTTGAATTGAATTTTTTGAACATTCCGGATTTTGTTTCCCGGAAGTACTTGCGTATTTCTGAAAATTTCCATTGAACATTAGATACCTATTAGTGCTTTATTTAGACTGTCAAAGTAGGACATGTAGTCCCTTTATCTCACACATAAAAACTAAAAACACACTATAACATTGGAAATCCAATGAATAATCTCAGATATTCTCTCAGTATTTTTATCCCATAAAGCTTGTCATTAATAGGTGATTCACCTGTTCATAAAAAATGTGAAGGCACGAAATAATGGTTTTTTCCAGCAATATGCTGAAAATCGATCTGTTAAATAAATGGAACGACGATACAGGATTGTTTGTATGCTGTTAATGTTTACATTATTATAACCCTTGTCGAGTTGGAGAGTGTTTAAACAGTACGTTTCGTAATAAAAGAAATAGAACAACAGAGTAATTGTGAAAGTATTGAATATTTGGAGAGACAGTATCGACCTCTCCCCAGCCGACTCGACCTCAGCTCAAAAGCAATCACGCTAGGGCTGATTGAAAGGCTGGTGAAGAGAGCCAACCCCGTCTGAACACGGGGAAAGACGAAGGAAAAGGAGAAGAGGCAGTATCAACCTATTAAGATAGAAGCAATAAAAATGGCAAAGAAATATATAATATAAACTCTATTTCAATTATGTAGAATAATTGTTGATAGCGGAAATTGTAGACATCCAAAAAGCAGTTACCTTGGTGAAATCCGTTTGCAACATGATTCGCATCAACCATCTTATTCACCTGTGGATTTATTTCAACGCATTGTCTTACTGTTTGCTGGAATAGGAAAAGCAAATACACTAACCACAAAGTCATGAATAAGATCATAGCCGGCAGTATTGTGTGCTTCAAGGTGGTAAAAGCCCTTCTGGAGAAAACCATTGCTGACACAGTTTATTTACCCGATCGTAAATTTTATCGTGAAAAGTAACATTTAAGTACCTAGATGCTTAATTCGCACAAGTAAAAACTTTGATCCGTTTCGAACACATGATAACTACATCACACCGTGTCACTTTACGTGGCAGATAGAAAAATAGAACTGAAAGCAATCATATAAATGATTATCGGTAAAAAAATATTAAAAAAACGCGAGTAAAAATACCTATTATTGTACCGGTACTGTAAAGTAGATAGGTAGACACACAAACTGAGTTATCTGAAATGTAGGTAGACGATAACATATATCTAGTTATCAACAACTGTCACTAATAATGTGTAAGTGCCATATGAGAGTGCAGTATTGAGATACAGTAGTGCTCAGAAGTATTTAGATGATTCGTTTTTTTTTTTTTTTTTTTTTTTTTTTAAATTTTTTTTATTTTTATAAAAAAACAAAATTTTCCTTTTAGTCCTTCCTTCCTTTATTATTCCAAATTTCTTCCATATCGATGAAAAATCACAATCTTCCTTATAGCCAGCTTATAATACACCTAAAGACATTTTATTGACGTGTGTCAAAATTTGGAACACTTCCACCTAACATATGGTTTCAGGGGAAAATAAGAAAGTGGAATGTTCAAAATTAAATGATTCAAAATACTTTTGAACATTCCACTTTCTCATTTTCCCCTGATACCATATGTTAGGTGGAAGTGTTCCAAATTTCGACACACGTTAATAAAATGTCTTTAGGTGTATTATAAGCTGGCTATAAGGAAGATTGTGATTTTTCATCGATATGGAAGAAATTTGGAATAATAAAGGAAGGAAGGACTAAAAAACGAATCGTCAAAATACTTCTGAGCGCTACTGTACTTGCATTAGAGTATTAACGTAACATTTCAACATTTTCGAAATTTGTCATGGCTGAAAAATTGTGTGTGTTTTTGCGGAAAAAATGGTGTAAAGAAAAAAAAAAATGCTACGGTATGTACTATGTAGTGCACATTTCTCGTGACGATTTTATTTGAGAATAACTCATTCCTTAAAAAATGATTAGCACCCTCGTGCGAACTTCCGATGTCTCAAAAAGCCAAACTCGGAAGTGCTGGGTTTGAATCCCGGCCAGGACGGAAATTTTCTGTAAAAGCGAAAGCGGTTCCAAGGTACAATCTTTTTAAAAATTATTGAATAAAAAATATATACCTATTAAATAAAAAATGTATAAAAAAAATTAATAAAAAAAGTTTACGTTTATTTTATTTTCAGAACTCACATGGGTCGTGCCCGGGCTTGGCTACGGCTAGCACTCATGCAGAAGAAGTTAGCAGACTACCTACAAGTACTAGTGGATCATAGAGATGATATTCTGGTCGAATACTTTGAAACAGACGCCCTGCTAATGAGTGACGAAGCCATTGTTATTCTCGGTGAGTAACCTGGAGATTCGAAGCAATTGAGGAGCAGAATGGAAAAAGGGCCCTTGGGACAAATCGTTGTTTTGAGATATAGGGCTTTAAAGTTTTTGAACCGAAATAACAAATTTGGCTGTGAAAATGAAGTTTGAGCAGTTCATTAGGAATGATATTTGTTTTGTTTTAAATAATTTAACGCAATAAAAAAACAATATTCACAAAGTCTTATACAAGAAATATTAGTTTTAAAAAAGCTCTTTGGAGGCCCTTTTTCCGTTCACTGGCCTTTTTTCCATTCTCGAGGTCCTTTTCCCTTATAAAAATACTGATAAGTTCTTATCAGATAGATATGGGCAAGCAATCATCACTGTCAGTAGATTCTGAATGTTCTTCCACTACAAAATCACTTAGTTCTGACTCTGAATTATTATTATTTAAGTGTGACATTTTACATTATTTAAGACTAAAATCACAAAACTAATAAAAATACACCTCTTGAACAAATGGTAGGTTCCGAAAAATGATGTTTTTTGAAAAATCATTTTTTTTTATTTTGATTACCAAAAACCAGCTGATATGACTTTACTAAAACAGCTGTCCTGACCACTAGGATGAAGATAGCAACATGAAATTTGGTGTGCACATTCTCAAGAGTATAAGGAAGCTAAAAATGCAGAGAACGGAAAAAGGGCCTGTGGGCCCACAGGCCCTTTTTCCAATCTGCTCCTCAATTGGTTCATTTTAAATTTTTCAGCCAATCAGATTGTTTGATCAAAGAGTGAAATTTTAAACCAAGTTTAAATTCAAATTGTGGTACTGTAAGCGCTAGATCATGGATTCGATTCCGGCCAGTTGTGAATTTTATCCTCAACAGATAAGATTTGCTCTCAGAACGGCTGGATTTCCCCTACTGTCCTCCGATTTTGGGACGATAAGACCTCCAATGTTACAGTTCCCTCTATTAAACTTCTTGAACATGGCCTTGTAGCTTAGAGTGTAAATAAATAAATAAAATAAACTTCTTGAAAAAAAGTAACGCTGGTCATAAAAAGATCATTTTATTTTCAGGCAAACTCCTCAGTCTGAACGTGATTGATTGCAACCTGTGCGTGAAGGAGGAAGACTTGGACTGTCAACAAGGTGTCATCGATTTTTCCCTCTATCTGAGATCTGCATGCTACCACGACCATCCTGAGGAAGTAACTTCACAAGTAGAAGATAACATGAGCTTGGTGCTAGACCAGAAGAATTATATTGAGGAGTTGAACCGACATCTCAAGTGAGTAGAAAGCAAAGAGCATGTCTAAAAAGACTCGGCTTTTTTCTCCGCCGTTTTTATTTCGTAGCGATGAAACAACTGCTGCATTAGACGCATGAAGTCTGTGTCGTAGCATGCCCATCCCGTAGTAGGCCCCTCATAAATTGGGTGAGAAGAGACACAATACTTCTCATTTAGGTGCTGGTTTAACACGAGAACACCAGAAAGTAACCCGTTGAAATTTTTACAAGTTCTTATCCTATTTTTCGAATAAATTTCAGTTTAAATTAGTTTGGTCTTTTCTTTTCACAGTGCTACGGTGGGTAATCTCCAGACCCAGGTTGAATCTCTAACCACCACTAACGCCCTCATGCGGGAAGATCTGTCCATTGCGGAGAAGAATCTTCGAATCCTCATCCAGGAGAATGAGAATCTCAAGAATCAGTTGGCCAATTCCTCTCAACATACGTCGAATCTATCAGTGCATGAGGTACGATTCATATTTTTACAAGGCATAAAGTCATTCCCGGGCTGGGTTTTTCGAGGACCGCTCAGAATGTCAAAAAACACCGAGACATATATCATTTTATGTATGGGGAATCTGATACACTGATACCTTTTATGCCAAATTTAATGCAATTTATGTACTGTTTTAATTGGTTTCCAATTTTCCCGGCCTTCCCTTTTGGCTGTCATAGGCCGCAACTTTAAAATATTAAATGAGAAGTTTCTAAAAGTGATCTTTTTTACGATGATCAGTTTAGGACCCTAATTTGTTTTGTTTTACTAGTCAGTGAACTATTGATCTCCCTAAGAAAATGGTTCCCTATAATCCCAATAGTTTTTAAAGCTCGTACTTAATAGTTGTTTTTTTTTTAAAAAAAAAAAAAGATGAGTGTTTCACCGCCGTTTTTTTTTCGTAGCAATGAAACAACTGCTACATTGGACGCTTGTGCTCTGTGTCGTAGCATGCCCATCCCGACTTGTAGTCTACAGATGGGCGAGAAGAGACACAATACTTCCCATTTAGGTGCTGGGTCAACACGAGAACACCAGAAAGTAACCCGTTGAAATATTTGCAATCGAAAATCGAGTACAATTTTTTGTCGATGGTGGGATTCGAACCCGGGACCTTCTGCATGGCAAGCAAGCGCATTACCACTGGCTAACTGTTTAGTTCTTCTTGTACTTTCTTTATCCAGGATAAAACTGATGCTAACAGTACTGATGCGGACTTGAAGAAAGCATTTGACGAGGAAAAGAAGCAGAGGCAAGATTTGGAGAGAGAATTGCATTTACAGGTGAGTAAAAGTAGAGTATAACCTACATACCTAATTGTATAATTGTACCCATTAACATTCAATGTACTTCACAACCCTCTGGTACCTCAGGGATGGAATTTCGGCCTTCTTTGCTCGAGAATTTGACTTGGGGGGGAAGAAACAGCTCTAGTTACACAGGTATGTCTTTGTGAATAACCTCGATGTATAATGCATTTCCAGGTGGGGTTAAAGGCTGAAATGGAAGTAGCAATGAAGCTGCTGGAAAGGGATGTGCATCAGAAACAAGACACGATTATAGAACTAAGAAGACAACTGGAAGATATTAAAATGATCAACTTGGAAATGTACAAGAAGTTACAGGTAATATATTCCACAGTTTTCAACATAGGTTCTGGATATTACTCTGGTACCTACCTTGTTACTCGCCTCTGACCTCAGAAATACTTAGCTCAAACCCCGACCAGGGGAGATTTTTTTTTTTTTTTTTTTTTTTAATTTCCAATTTTGGATTACCTAGATTTGTCCTTTCCAACGTTATCACCCCTTAAGTATAATAAAAGCTGTATTTTCCTTTCAGAATTTGAAACGATTTCCCTTCTTCAAGATGGCATATTCCCAACACTTAATCTCTGATGGTTGGAAATGTGCCATCTTGGATTTCCAAAATGATTTATTACAGGCGCTATAACGCCACCTCTTGGTTAAACTACTTCCCATATTTTCCTTTTAAAGAGGGGAAATCGACTCAGATTCCGAAAGGAAAACACGACTAAACTCAACTTCTGATTTAGGAATGTGAAGAAGACATCAGTGAGAAAACCGAAATGGTGAGTCGTCTCCAAATGAAAACGCTCCAAATTGGAAACATCCTGACCAATCTGCAGAAGGGCAAAGCAGGGGGTCCTTCCCATACGCCTGGTACAGATACCAAGCCTAAACCTGGAGGATTACCATCCAGTCAATCCGTATCGGCTATCAGTACACTAACTCTATCTGATGAACTGAGAGCAAGAGTAGATCGCATGACGAGTGGTGGTCTGAAGAGATCTTTCGACGATCATGTCAAGATGAATAAAATAGCAGAGCATGTCAAGGATAATGTCAGTGACGTAGCAGATAATGCAACCAAGATGAATAAGACTGACAATGCCTCTGATAAGATAACTGACATGGAACATACAAGTGCAGATATGAACAAGAACAACAATACCGGAAATACAAGTGCTGAAAATAAAGGAACCTCTGATGCTAAAATAAATGCTACAGAAGCTGAAAAGAATGCAGGCAAGAAGAATTGAAACAGTGTGTCCCATGTTCAAATACAATAATGCATAATCAACAGTGATTCTATTTGTCAGTGGTGTGCGGAGATATTATGTGATACTTCAGCTGACCTAACTATGACTACTGGGGTCACCTCACATATCTCTTGCAAATCCCACTGATACGCTTTTAAATAGAAACCGATAGCTTTTTCATAGGCATTGTCTATTCGTACCAGGAATTTTACTTTGTCTTTTATTCTCATCGGTCAAACTAGGGAGTTAGTTCCTGAAAGGAATGGTATTACAACCTTGCTTCCCGTGAAGATTTTAGGAGTTTTTCTCCAAACTTGACTTTTATCTTCCAACTACAACTCTTTCGGGAATGAGCCCTATAAAGGATTGGGAATAACAAGCTCATCAACTCAGAGATGTTCTCATTTTTCCTGGTATGAATAGCCTTTACCTTTTTACTTTCATTTATAATATTCTCTACCGAAAGTTCTTCCCTGTTCACCATCATTGTTTGTCATAATTCCTGTTGGAAATGCTTCAAAGTCTTGACGTTCGCGCTTCCTCCACTAATTGTCACGTGATCATATGGCCATTTTGTTAAATTATTTGTCCCATTTCACAGGATAGCGAGAGTTCCCTCAAACATAAAACCGAACTTGTGTCTAAGCTCGAAGCCAAAGTTCAGTCCATCTCAGAAAGTTTGCATACGTTGGAACAAAAGTACGTTGAGTTATTTTATATTTTACCTTACTAACAAAGCTTTCTTTAATTTATCCAGAGTGAAAATTTATTTTTACGCATGATAATAAATCTGGTGCAGGTTTTGTACTTTTACTGTACAGGTTTTTAACAAATTGAAGAGTTTGACAGTCAAATGATTGGGGGTCCTTACTTTCCTCAGGTATTCAAATTGGGTACATGGATTTTTAACTACTTGGGGTACATGGATTATTAGATAACTTTGCTTTACTAGGTTTTATATCATTCAATAAAATTGAACAAGGAAGAATACTGGCAAACCATTCTCACCACAAGGACTTTATGTGTCATTTTAAATTGATCATTTATTTTACTCATAGTTTTAAGAATTTTATTTACTTACCCGAAACAGATATATTTTTGTATAGTTCATTTTACGAGTTTATTTTAATGTTTTGATTTTCAAACCCTATGTACTGTCCCGAGGGAAAAAGGGTTTTAATCGATAGGTTGCCCCCAGGGCCTGGGTTTGTTGCCAAATCCAATTCATGGAAGTAACAACATGGGTTCGTGGTTTTTACCCACAATAGATGTAAAACGTAGTAATGCTTCTTTCATTTATAAGATTATAAGACTGATCCAATAAGTACTGATTTTGTAGACAGTGAGATGGAAGTTGGTACTGATTATGTGATCTATCTCAATTTTGTTAGACATCTCGATTTTCAGGAAATATTCCTAATTTTTTGCATGTTATTGACGATTTTTAAAGTATTTCATGTTACTTAATAAAATATGATATTTATGGGCCTCATATTTCATATCTAATTATATGAGTATTAAATTTCATGAATACAATATTTACCGCTACTTATATTACATTATGCAACTTTTATCAATGTTTTTATTACATTCTATGCCATTCTTTTACAATTTAAAGCCTTAATTTGCAACGAAAATCTTTCCCTACCATTCTGAACATGATTAATAAGGTTTTATTTATTTGATTTTATTTTAATTTCCACTATTTTTGGTTTTATTATTTTTTATATTGTTTGCCATTATTTTTCCTCGTTCTTCTTTTCCTTCAATGTGATGATTCGCAACTTTTTCCTCCGGTTTTAGAAAGGTTCTTAGAAAATGAGAACGAAAATCTAGAATAATTTAACAAAAGTCTTTTGTTTTTTTACTTTTTCTCTTATTGATATGTATGAAAACGGCTACTTTCTCTGTGGCGTATAATATCCCTTAGTCGTGCTGTCAAACTGTTTTGACTTGGCGAGGCGGAGCTCTACCGTATTCCTTAATTCAAAGGTACCCAATATAATTTCGCTCATCAAATGAATTTTATTCTTTAGAAGAAAAGTATCGAATAAGCATTATTAAAATCAAAATGTTATTAAATTGTTTTTCACCCCATAGAAAGTTGCGATTCATCAACTTTGAAACTGTTGGAAATTTCTATATTATTATTTATTCTAATTTTATTATTTTCTTAACACCCTCTCCTTTTCCTGTTTTATTTATTTTGTTTATTTTTCCCCCTCCACAACCTCAGTTACCAAACATGTCAGAATGAGAAGGCTCACATATTGGAAACACTCAAGAAAGGCCACTCTCAATTGAGTGAAGAAAGTAACAAGAACAATCAGCTCGAGCTGGAAATGAAATCGGAAATGTCCAAGCGACTGTCTATTGAAGAGAATTATCATAAGGATCGGGACAAACTGAAACAACTCACCGCAGAGATAGCACAACTGAAAGCTGTTAATAATGTAAGTAAAGGAATTAGATGTGTAAGTCAAGGCAATAAATAGTATTGTAAGTCAAGGGATTAAATAAGGTAATAATTGAATTGAAATCAGGGCGAGAAGAGACGCAATACTTCCCATTGAGGTGCTGGGTCTACACAAGAACGCCAGAAAATAACCCGTTGAATTATTTGCAATCGAAAAATGAGTTCAATTTTTTGTCGATGGTGGGGATCGAACCCGGGACCTTCTGCGTGGCAAGCAAGTGCGTTGTCACTGGGCTAACCGTGTCCCCATTAATTGACTATCTTCATTTTCTTCTTGAACGTCTCGGTTCCCTAGTCCTACCTCACTCTACAAGAAGAACATCACAAGCTCCAGGACAAGTATAAGGAGTCTGAGCTGGCTCTGGAAGAGCTAGGAGCTCAACTGAGCAAGTCCAAGCTACAAGTGTCCGACCTTATGGAAGAGCATCAGATAGCTAAACGGGCGACCGAAGCTCAATGGGCGAAGGATAAGGAAGCCATAACGTGCCGGGCATGTGATAAGGAGTTTACTGTTACCAGACGCAGGGTGAGTTGTAGAGATATGTAATGAGTGAGTGAGGGTGCAAGTGAGTTGTAACAAATAACGAACTACTCTTTTCAGTGGACTTCGTGGTCCTTGAGTCAGATCCTAAAACAAGTAACTCCCTCTTCAACTCACTGTAGGCAAGTAGGTGTAGGGAGTTAGGTTGACTCATTGACTGAGTACTCGGAGTAGTCTACTGAAAAGAGTCGTTCTTTTCTATAACTCTTTCACTCTTTAGTAATCTCTTCCTAAGTTCGTTCAATTTTCCTTAATTATTTTACTTTCGTCCGTAACATAAAGCTGTGTCCACACATAGTCGATGGCCGTCGATCGATGTCGACTGAAACCGTCCACAATGCTTCGACAACATAAATATATTCACCTCGCCGATTTATGGCCTTCGACTGTGTGTGGACGCATATTAAGGTGGTGGATTATTAACAGGAGTATAAAATAAAACCCTCCTTGAACAGAATCTGCACTCCTATCGTGTCCTATGTGTTTTAAAGTTAAGCAACGTTGAGATTGGTTGGTAACTTGTTATCCGGATGGGTGACTATTTGGGCTGTTGCGTACTGCTGGCTTTTCCCGGCTCTACTCAGGCTGGGTAAAGTTTGTTAATGTTAGTAGGTGGCTAACTTGTCGCCGAATGAAGAGTAAAATCCGAGTCACTTCTCTTCTTTTTCTTCGCCTTTTCCCGTGTACAGACAGCGTTTTTCGTCAGCCCTAACTAGAGTAAAATCGTAGTCACTAAAAAACTTATTATTTCCACTTTATACATGATTACGAAGTCTGATTTTGCTATTTCATTTCCAGCACCATTGTCGGAACTGCGGTGAGATATTCTGCAACATGTGTTCAGACAATAAGATGGCGCTGCCATCAGCAGCTAAACCAGTACGTGTATGTGACGAGTGCAATGTTAAACTCGTGGAAAAACTCACCGTCGTCAATTCTTAGTAAAGGGACTTTTCAGTTTGACACTGAAACAAAATGCCTTGAAAACACAATCCAAGGAGGGCTCCTAATTCCCTGAAATTCCCTCAGTATTCAAGGAGTATGGTTTAAAAAGTAAGGTATTGTAATGAAATAACAAGCAGATCTGATGTCATCTACAGACCCGACTTCGAAATAAAACGAAACGCATGCTCCTTGAAGTCAATAGTAGAAAGTACATCGCTTTAGATTGTAGAACACGAAAACTTTACCTCACCTTAATTAATTTTTAAGGCGACCTTTTTTCTAGTGGATTTGGGAATCTGTCTAGTACAAACACGAGCCACCCCTAGAAAACTCAATTAGCTTGTACTTCATATCTTTATAATATACTGTAAAAAGAATTTTAATTGTGTTAAACAGCGTTCCCCGCTTAATACACTACGCTAAATTGTATGACTTGACTTGGACTCGAACCACCAACCTCCAGATCCAGAGTCCACCGCGCTAACCACTGCACCAGTGAGGTTGGTTTTATAATATGTATACTGTAGCTAAAATATCAATGAGTATGTAACTTCGTCACCCCCTTTAGGGTGATTCTTCATTATTCTGTGATAACTAGGCTTGCCAAACGTCCCGAATTGGCCGGGACAGTCCCGAATTTCAGGGGGTGTCCCGGCGTCCCGTTTAGTTTTTCATTTTGGGGCGTTTTGTCCCGAATATCCGTTTTTGTCCCAGAAAAAATTCGGGACGCGTTTTTTAACTTTAAAATTAGGTACCTCTATAAATCAGAATTTGTTCTTAACTTGTTTAAATTTGTCATGCTTTCATCAGTTTGCTCTTCCACTTTGCTAAACCTTTATAAACAAGAAAATGTTGTATTAAACCGCCTTAAACGAAAAAAATGAGCTGGTCCCTTGGATTCTCGTTATCACCTATCGTACCTATGTACATATCGTACCTATGTGATTTCGCGATTATGTTCGCGGATTTCGCGATTATGGTCGCGGATTTGGCGATTTTGTTCGCGGATTTCACGATTATGTTCCCGGATTTCGTGATTATGTTCGCGGATTTGGCAATTTTGTTCGCGGATTTGGCGATTATGTTCGCGGATTTCGCGATTTTGTTCGCGGCGATTTTGTTCGCGGATTTGGCGATCATGGTCGCGGATTTGGCGATTTTGTTCGCGGATTTTGCGATTATGTTCGCGGATTTGGCAATTATGTTCGCGGATTCGCATCCCGAATAAATTTTGGATATTTGGCAAGCCTAGTGATAACCAACTCCCTCAAACTTTCAATATTAAGTAGATTTCTCACAGCTTGGTATGAACCTTCGATAACCAACTCCCTCAAACTTTCAATATTAAGTAGATTTCTCACAGCTTGGTATGAACCTTCTATTTAGTCATTCAAGAGTTAGCTACATTTTTCCTTTCCCAACGATAACCATATTTACTAGTTGGAAAAACAAGTTCTTTTCAGCAAATACCCCTAACCTCTCCTCTCTTGTTTTGTGTAATTTTGTTGATCTCTGTGCCTTGATAGATAATATTTGAATTTGTTTTGTATGATAATGTAGTTTTTCGGTGTTCCATTAGTATAGTATAGCTACCTTTAATGGTATTTTACGGGATAAGCCTGGAGAGTGGGTAAACCTATGATATCCCTCTACTATTACCGAGAAATGAGGGCATATTCCCCCTTCTATATTATAAGGTTTTATCAGGAAATCCTAGGTTTACCTACGGCCCGGGTTTATCCCATAACAGTTACACATTGGAAATTTCAAGCGATCAAACGCTGAAATATGTATGTTTGCACTGGAGCAATATATCACCATTATAACGAATTCGGGCCTTGGATATTCAAGTAAAATACACCGGGTTGGATAAATAAAATCCAAATATTTATTTACATTGCTTTAAAATACTTACCTACCTACTAGTAATCAAATGTATCTCAAATGAATGTTTTGTTTCCAAATAATTATTGAAATACTGCCAGAGCTCACTGCTCATTTTCTGTGTGGTATTTGAATGTCTATTATATGTATTTGGATGGAGGTACGAAATCTCTTTGAAATTTTATTATTAGACTATTATACGTATTATTTTATTCATAGAACCATGTATTGTATGTTAAATATAAATTTTTACTCCAAATTATATATAAAATTATGTACCCATTAATAAAATAATTAATTAGGTATATCTTCCGATTGTTTACTTTTTTTATTGTTATTATTCATAGCACCCTAGCCTAGATGTGATAACTTCATTCTCAACCTTGGTTGAGATTTTGACCACAATAATAACAGTCTACTGTTGGGGTAAAGGGGTGTTCCTTGCGACTTCGAGCAGTATAATTGAGGGCTATTATTTTTAATCACTATTATTTTATTGAAAAAAAAAATGACTGAACTTTCATGGGGTGGATTCTTCATGTAGGGGTGGGAAAAAGGACTTCATGAAACTACATGCTCCCCGAATTACAAATACTTCCGGTGTCCACTCAACCAGGGTGGACGCTTTTGGCGAATACTAAGACAGTAATCGCATAGGTACTAGTACCTACTTTATTAGTTCATTCTTGTAGGTAGGTTCATACCTACTCACTTCCTAGTTTTGTGCAATCATATACCTATGACAAGTAGTTGAATGAGGCTATAGATTTGACATGGTATCACCTCACCTAGTCTCTATTCTATCTATTGTGAAATCTGCCAAAGTTTACATTGTGAATCATAATCCTCAAGATTACTATTGGAATGAATCACCATTGATTTCGTTTTTTGGATTACGCCACTCTGACGTACATTGAAGGGAGTATACGTGAAGACATTTAAGAATATTGGGTTATGTAAACTTCACGCTAAGGTGTGCCAAGTTTTTATAGTGTACAATGGTTTGGTTCACATCCTACACGGTATTTTTTGTCAGAAGGGTGGTATTGGTTTCACTAGTTGGAATTTTAACTTTCTTTTAAATTTTGTAAATTTGAATGTAGTTTGTAGGTTAGACTCCGAACATTCATAGGTACATTCTAATGAATAGATGTTTTACATATTTATATTATGTTACAAGAACACAAAAAAATAGCTCAACTTGTGAGCTTCTGACAAATTTGAAAGTCAAACCCAATTCGTTGAGTGCAACATGAGCACAGTAACCAATACCTTAGTGGCCTTTCCACCTTTGTTATGTTGAAATGTAAGTCGAATGCCAAGATAATATTATAATGGCCTTGTGTATCAAACGTTTCTAACATGAAATGGTTCAAGTCTGCCACGATCATAGTTCAATTTGTGCCATTTGAATCAAAAGTGTAGCTTGCTCATGACTCATTAAAGAGTGAAAGTGTGCGCTCTATGAAGAGTGTTTGAAATAACTTATTTAGTATGCTATTTATTTATTTTGAAGTATTTGATTTAGAAAAAAGGTTGAAGTATTTGCTATGTTTTCGTGTGACCACTTAAGATAGGTACCACTAATAGACAGAGGTACCACTATCACTCAGCTACCAAGTCCAGAAATGGGTTCTTTAATTTAAAAATACGTCTTAATTTTTTAATGATTTTAAGGTTCTTTCCAATACTTTTTCCCTAACCGTTCATGATTTGAGAGAACCCTTTTACTGAACCACCTAAAAAAACGTACTGCGAAGCCTGCTGCTATAACGCTAATTTCAATGTTAATTAAAATAATTTTGCTATTATACAGGGTGACCCATATTTTGTTGATCTCTGTGCCTTGATAGATAATACCTATTTGAATTTGTTTTGTATGATAATGTAGTTTTTCGGTGTTCCATTAGTATAGTAGCTACCTTTAATGGTATTTTAGGGGATAAGCCTGGAGAGTGGGTAAACATATGATATCCCTCTACTATTACCGAGAAATGGGGGCATATTCTCCCTTCTATATTATAAGGTTTTATCAGGAAATCCTAGGTTTACCTACAGCCCGGGTTTATCCCATAACAGTTACACATTTCAAGAAATCGAACGCTGATGTATGATGTATGTTTACACTGGAGCAATATATCACCATTATAATGAATTCGGGCCTTGGATATTCAAGTAAAATACACCGGGTTGGATAAATAAAATCCAAATATTTATTTACATTGCTTTAAAATACTTACCTACCTACTAGTAATCAAATGTATCTCAAATGAATGTTTTGTTTCCAAATAATTATTGAAATACTGCCAGAGCTCACTGCTCATTTTCTGTGTGGTATTTGAATGTCTATTATATTTGGATGGAGGTACGAAATCTCTTTGAAATTTTATTATTAGACTATTATACGTATTATTTTATTCATAGAACCATGTATTGTATGGATATAACAAATTTGTCATCAATGAACATCATATGATCGATTTGTCCAATTTTAAACCTCAATCCTTTGAATTAATACATCTGTGGATATCGCCGGTCTATTTTGGACGATTTCGAGGATACAAGTGAACATTCGAATTTTTTACATTGCCTCGGTGGCTTAGTGATCAAGATGCTCGCCTGGTAATCAGAAAGGCGTGGGTTCGACCCTAGCACCCTAGCCTAGATGTGATAACTTCATTCTCAACCTTGGTTGAGATTTTGACCACAATAATAACAGTCTATACTGTTGGGGTAAAGGGGTGTTCCTTGCGACTTCGAGCAGTATAATTAAGGGCTATTATTTTTAATCACTATTATTTTATTGAAAAAAAAAAATGACTGAACTTTCATGGGGTGGATTCTTCATGTAGGGGTGGGAAAAAGGACTTCATGAAACTAATTGCTCCCCGAATTATTGTTATTCTTAGGGTGTACCACACTCGTAATACCTTCGTGCACGCACAACATTCCTGTTTCCACCTCGATTGAGACTCGAACCCAGCACCTCTAGGTTCGGTGGACGCTTTTGGCGAATAATAAGACAGTAATCGCATAAGTACTAGTACCATTGCTTCATTATTGTAGGTTCATACCTACTCACTTCCTAGTTTTGTGCAATCATAATAAAATTATGTACCTATGACAAGTAGGTGAATGAGGCTATAGATTTGACATGGTATCACCTCACCTAGTCTCTATTCTATCTATTGTGAAATCTGCCAAAGTTTACATTGTGAATCATAATCCTCAAGATTACTATTGGAATGAATCACCATTGATTTCGTTTTTTGGATTACGCCACTCTGACGTACATTGAAGGGAGTATACGTGAAGACATTTAAGAATTAAGAATATTGGGTTATGTAAACTTCACGCTAAGGTGTGCCAAGTTTTTATAGTGTACAATGGTTTGGTTCACATCCTACACGGTATTATTGTTATTCTTAGGGTGTACCACACTCGTAATACCTTCGTGCACGCACAACATTCCTGTTTCCACCTCGATTGAGACTCGAACCCAGCACCTCTAGGTTAAAAATCCGTAGCTTCATACTCTTGACCACTCAGCCAGAGACAGCCAATTATTTATTTGCATCTACATTTCAAAACGTATTTCTTCAAATACCTTCTCTTCAAGTTATTCTCTAGTGACCTTTCCACCTTTGTTATGTTGAAATGTAAGTCGAATGCCAAGATAATATTATAATGGCCTTGTATATCAAACGTTTCTAACATGAAATGGTTCAAGTCTGCCACGATCATAGTTCAATTTGTGCCATTTGAATCAAAAGTGTAGCTTGCTCATGACTCATTAAAGAGTGAAAGTGTGCGCTCTATGAAGAGTGTTTGAAATAACTTATTTAGTAGGTATGCTATTTATTTATTTTGAAGTATTTGATTTAGAAAAAAAGTTGAAGTATTTGCCATGTTTTCGTGTGACCACTTAAGATAGGTACCACTAATAGACAGAGGTACCTACCACTATCACCAAGTTACCAAGTCCAGAAATGGGTTCTTTAATTTGAAAATACGTCTTAATTTTTTAATGATTTTAAGGTTCTTTCCAATACTTTTTCCCTAACCGTTCATGTTTTGAGAGAACCCTTTTACTGAACTACCTAAAAAAACGTACTGCGAAGCCTGCTGCTATAACGCTAATTTCAATGTTAATTAAAATAATTTTGCTATTATACAGGGTGACCCAGCGTTACCTGACGGTTTTTAAAATGATGCTACACGATCAATTTTCAAGATAAAAGAGTGATATTTATATTAATCGAAAGATAACAAAATAAGGTTTACTTTTTGGGGCATTTTGTTTGTGATGGTGATCAGGTGTGGAAGACAACGCTAGCCGAAAAATCGCCCTCATTTTGAAAACAGTCTGGTTCAAAATTCGACATACTGTCTCTAGCACTTCCTGGACCATAGCACGAATTTCTCGATGAAAAGCACCAGGTCAACTCATCTAATCGAAAGATAACAAAATAAGGTTTACTTTTTGGGGCATATTGTTTGTGATGGTGATCAGGTGTGGAAGACAACGCTAGCGGAAAAATCGCCCTCATTTTGAAAACACTCAGTCTGGTTCAAAATTCGACATACTGTCTCTAGCACTTCCTGGACCATAGCACGAATTTCTCGATGAAAAGCACCAGGTCAACTCATACTTTTAAGAAATGCCACCACAGCGAAAGCACGACTACATTGTAACAAAAGCTTATTTTGTTTTGAACTCAGTGATGTTCATTTCAACAAGCTACGACAAGTTATAACAAAGTTATGGGCAAATCAAAATCGTCAGGTAACGCTGGGTCACCCTGTATATTTTAATAGTTTTATAGCCGTCCCTCTTTTACTTTTTGAATGATCCATAGTTAATCAATCCATCAGTTCGCCCAAACCATTAAGCAGACTAAATTCACTGCACCAGATGGTTGTATTTTTCCTCCCCACTTCTTTTTTTTTTTTTTTTCTTCTTCTTCTTCTTTTTTTTCTTTAGGTTTGATAGAGGGAATTGTAACTGCTAGGGTCTTGTCCCGAAATCGAAGAGAGAAGGAAGACAGGATAGAAGAAAGCCAGCCGTTCCGAGAGCGAACCTTATCCCATGAGGATAAAATCAGGCCTGGGCGGGAATCGAACCCTACCTACTATGAACTGATGGCACTTGAGAATCAGAAGATTTGTCCAGAAGTGATATGAATATGAGAATGGGTTTTGTAAAATGCTAGAACTTTAGTTCTGAATAAATAAATAATAAAGCAGACTGCGACTTTTCCCAAGAAGTTTCAAATGAAATGAATGAAGTTTATAAAGTGAAACATGAAATGTTTTCAACCTGTTCGACCTTCGAATTACAAGTCGAGTAAGATGACCACTGGCAGCTTTAAGTCTACGGACAGGTACCTATGACGTAGCGATAGTGGCAGTGAAAGTTGCAGCACATTCCTGACTTGCTAAATACTTTACCAAAGTCTTCGATCTTAACCCGCCACCATGCCAAATCTACTTTTATATCAAAGTACCTGCATACCTATAAATAGGTACTCCATATTTTTCGGTCTTGTAGTCACCCAACTTGATTTAGGTACATTCCCTTTTTAGAAGTTCCAGGGCCCTGTTCTACGAAGCAGCCTTGCACTTGGGATTTAAATTTTGCACATGAGGTGGTACAGGTAGGTACATATTTGCTTGGTTTTGGTTTGTATAGATTCTGATGAGAACTATGCAAAATCTAGCTTCTTAGAATAGTTCTAATATCCCTCGTGTTTCGAGTCTCATCTAGCTTCAAACTGAGTAATTAGGTATCTATCTACTCATACCAGTCATACCTACTGAATAGGGATGATAATAACAATAAGGCATAAATCTACGTCTAAATATGAGTTGAAACAGAGCTAACGAAGTCCATCCTTCTAGCAAGTGCTGATAATCGGGGAAATTGAATAGAACTATTTTCTGCCACGGTTAGGAATCGAATCTGTAGTCCGTATAGTTTTGGACACTAGAGAGAGAGAGAGAGCAGAGTACTAGGTACTTCTCCTCAACTTCTTACTGAAATCAAAAGTTTTCTGTTTGTGAATTCCCTTGAATACTGTTCAAGGAGTATGGTTTAAAAAGTAAGGTATTGTAATGAAATAAGCAGCTCTGATGTCATCTACAGACCCGACTTCGAAACAAAACGAAACGCATGCTCCTTGAAGACAATAGTAGAAAGTACATCGCTTTAGATTGTAGAACACAAAAACTTTACCTCACCTTGATTTTTAAGGCGACCTTTTTTCTAGTGGATTTGGGAATCTGGCTAGTACAAAGACGAGCCACCCCTAGAAAACTCAATTAGCTTGTACTTCATATCTTTATAATATACTGTAAAAAGAATTTTAATTGTGTTAAACAGCGTTCCCCGCTACGCTAAATTGTATATACTACACTACGCTAAATTGTATGACTTGACTTGGACTCGAACCACCAACCTCCAGATCCAGAGTCCACCGCGCTAACCACTGCACCAGTGATTTATATCAAAGTACCTGCATACCTATAAATAGGTACTCAATATTTTTCGGTCTTGTAGACACCCAACTTGATTTACATTCCCTTTTTGGAAGTTCCAGGGCCCTGTTCTACAAAGCAGCCTTGCACTTGGAATTTAAACTTTGCACATGAGGTGGTACATATTTGCTTGGTTTTGGTTTATATCGATTCTGACGAGAACTATGCAAAATCTAGCTTCTTAGGCCAGCCATTCACGATCAGTTTTAACTGTCAGTTCAAGTATCTTCAGTTAAAAATATAAAAATTTTATAATCCTCAGTTTAGACCATCAGTTCAATCGAACTGTCAGTTCACCGCCATTCACGATCAGTTTTAACTGACAGTTCAAACTGTCAGTTAAAACTGATCGTGAATGGCTGGCCTTAGAATAGTTCTAATGTCCCTCATGTTTCGTGTCTCATCTAGCTTCAAACTGAGTAATTAGGTATCTATCTACTCATACCTACTGAATAGGGATGATAATAACAATAAGGCATGAATCTACGTCTAAATATGAGTTGAAACAGAGCTAACAAAGTTCATCCTTCTAGCAAGTGCTGATAATCGGGGAAATTGGATAGAACTATTTTCTGCCACGGTTAGGAATCGAATCCGCAGTCCGTATAGTTTTGGACACTAGAGAGAGAGAGAGAGCAGAGTACTAGGTACTTCTCCTCAACTTCTTACTGAAATCAAAAGTTTTCTACATCAGGTACCTACTACCAGGTGTATACTTTACTCTTCAGTCCATCTAGTCTTGTCTCTTCCTCGGTTCAAGACGCTCGCCTCGTAAACAGGAGGTCGTGGGTTCAATCCCAGCCGATGTATAGCATTTTGTACTTAATGTAATATAGTTCAGAATTTGACCACAGTAAATTTATACATAGATGTAATTACTTTCGAACTTAGTAGTAGCCTACTGCTGGAGCAAAGAGACTTTTCAATCCTATACGAGAACTATAAATGAGCAATATTATTACCTTTTAAGCTCTTCAATCTGGGACTTTTCTCCGTAACCATGCAATTTGAAGTGTATTGTTGGCTTTCTGTATATATAGGTAGGCATAGAGACTAGAATCCTAATGCTCAAACATGCACTTTTTACCTACATCAGTGGTTTCCTAGAAACACTCTCTAGTACCTACTTTAGAACACAAGTACCGAGGTATGTGCTTTGTGAATAAATATGCATAATGCAAGTGAAGACAAACATTGCATAGGTAAAAATAGTGGTAGACACTTGAGAAATGCAAAATGGACTAATGTGAGAGTGTATGCCAGAGAAAGACAGGTTTTGTAGTGGCTGAATCCGAGGGGTACGTTCATCCCCAAGAACATCATGATTTTCTTGCCCTCGCCTCGCGAAAAGTGACTGCAAAAGAGGAGTTCTTCATTTTCCAACACTCCAGTAGGTTCAAGTACATACATTCGTAAGGCTGAAAACAGAGTGAAGCGCATAGAGCATCGAGCAGGTAGAGAGAAGTGACGACTTCAAGCCGCAAAGAAATGAGAGCAAAAATCTCTATGCTCTCCACTCCACTCCGTTTTGAGCCTAAAAAGGAATAAAAAAAATCGTATAAGTAGGAAGAGCGAAAACAGCAGGGCGAAAGAGAAAAAGTAGCTTCGGATCTTACAAGCTTATAGCTTACTTTACAAGTCGGTCTATAGGGTATTCGCGAAATTCAAATCCAGTTTGACCTGTTCCTCGAGAACAACTTACAACTTAGAGATCAATGCAATTACCAAGGAAGACCGATCCAGAATCATAATACCCATATAAGGGGTATGACTGGTATGAGTGATTTTGTGGTTGTCATACTTTCATGACTTACAAGAAATCCGTTTCAAAAGTTCTGATAATACCACTATGTAGTAGGTTTTACAGCCTGTACTTCACTAAAAACTTGAACCAAAGAGAAGACCGACAGAGTTAGTAAGAAGATGATGGATGTGAAGAGGTTAAAGTAAAGAGAATGTTAACGTATCTACTTGAGCTTTGGATATTTTTACTTTCTAATAACCCGTTCGTTTCTCTTGGTCCTAAAAATTAGCTGGTCTCTATTATGGGGTGAGAGTTTCTATCAACATTACCGGTTGAAATCGACTTTATGTACATTATATTTCGAAGTTGCTGTTCGCTCTGCCTACTCATAGATCGTGGTTCGATCCTTCATAGTCAAACCGTAGCCTGGATGTGATAGAGATTCATTGCGTCTACATTTTTTTTGCGGGTTGAATTCGTTACACATAATACAGTCTACCTGCTCGGGGCTCTATGGCTGTTCACTCTGTTCGACTTCGAGCATGTATGATTGAGGGCATTGTTAATCTACTATATTTTATGTGAAAATGAAACTGAACTACTTTTGCATGGGTCATCTTTCATGTAGGCGGGTAAGGAAATATGGATTTTCATGAATGACTACATCTCGGATTCAGCGACTTACCAAATACTGTCCGTGTCTCTGCATCACACTCTCACATTGGTCCCTTTTGGCGAATACTAAACGGACGTGTATACGCACTAGGACTAGTACCTATGCAACTGTTTTGTCTTCATTTGCTTGTATGTAGTATTCATACACAAAGCTCGATTTCCTAAGTACTTGTGTTCGTAATCAGATACCGTAGATGAGTGTCAAGTAGATTGAATGTAGGTCAAAAGTGCATTGTTTGAGATGCGTATTGCACCTTCACCTAGTCTCTATGCTATCATTGTTTACAACTTGCCATTTAGAATGTGAACTCTTAATCACTCAAGATTACTATTGGAATGAATCACCATCTTGATTTCGTTTTTGGATTACGCACATCTGACGTACATTGAAGGATATCTAGCGTGAAGAATTGGAGGAAATATTCGGGTTAATGGTAAAAACTTCACGCTAAGGTGTGCCAAGTTTTTATAGTGTACAATGGTTTTGGTTCACATCCTACACGGTATTTTTTGTCAGAAGGGTGGTATTGGTTTCACTAGTTGGAATTTTAACTTTCTATTAAAATTTTATAAAAATTTGAATGTAGGTTCGTAGGTTAGACTCCGAACATTCATACATTCTAATGAATAGATGTTGTTTACATATTATGTTTACAAGAACACAAAAAAAAATAGCTCAACTTGTGAGCTTCTGACAAATTTGAAAGTCAAACCCAATTCGTTGAGTGCAACATGAGCACAGTAACCAATACCTATAATAGGTATTCTGCACTAATGGCGGTAGATATCCACTAAGTTAGTTCCTATGGACCAGGTAGGTACCAGGTCTATAATTTAGAAATCAAAACTTCATTAAACTCGTTGAATTTTGGACTCGTTTCATTGATTTTTTAAGATCAAGTCAAGTCTCGACCTGGGGAATCAGCCTCTTGGTCTTGAATGTTGAAGTTTTGATGAGAAGAAAGTTCTATCGCATCTCTCTCCTTTCCAAAACTCCACAGTTTTGTACCTAACTACTGGTAAGTACTACCTACTGGGTAGCGTTAGGTACCTTGATGAATTGATTTTTTTTTTTTTTTTTTTTAATTTCTCAGAAAATTTAAACCTATCTACGGTATTCTTCAAATTTACTATTTCTCTGTAACAGTCGTTCTGAAAATCCGCCTTTAGTAATACATACGTAGGTACCTATGTTGGTTCCTCGCTTAGTTGTTTTATGGCCATAATTCTCCGCAGTGGGGACTTTTTCTTTTTATTAATATACCTATTTACCTACTTGGAGTCATTGAACAATCATACAGCCTACATGTTTTAGCCTGAATCTTGAATAATTACCTAGGTACAATAGTTTTATTGGTCGATGTGCCAAATGCCAATTGTTTGAATTCAGAACTAAACTGTTGGTGGATGTGACATTTTTCCCTTATCGCTTATTGAGCAATGCGTGTATTTTTAACACCAACTTAACAATCAAAAATCAAATCTAGTTTCCTATTTATCTTTTTTGATTTCTTTATCTTTTTAGATGAATTTTCCTCTTTTTATGTTTGATCATCGAATTCCGAGCCTACCATTATCCAAACCTATGATCGAAGAATGATTATTACGTAACGAATTCTTCAGTTAAAGAGAAAAATAGTAACTTTTCAACCGATAAGTTTTTAGGTAGCTCATAACTTTCCAAGCTATTAAAGCTAGAGATTAAGAAATACCGTCTTGTTGACGTCAATGTAAACTGGAATAATTATCCTCCTGTCGGATTACCAGGCAGTATTTCAATCAGGAGGTTGTAGGTTCATTCATGAGTGTTAGACCTGCTCAATCTCTGCTCTCCTTTCAATTAATGTATTTAGTTGATAATGATAACTAACAGGAAAACAGGTAAATGCAGCAGAAAAGGGGGCAAGACAGAGCTTTATACAGTTTCAATTATCCCCTTGTTAAATTACTCTTCTGCTTTCTTTTGAACTTATTTTTACTTTTGTTAGGTGAAAATGAAAAGTCTTGGAAGACTCTTGAGTGGAAGGTAACTTATTTGGCATTAAAATTTATAAAATTTGAATGTAGTTCGTAGGTTAGACTCCGAACATTCATACATTCTAATGAATAGATGTTTTACATATTATGTTACAAGAACACAAAAAAAAAATAGCTCAACTTGTGAGCTTCTGACAAATTTGAAAGTCAAACCCAATTCGTTGAGTGCAACATGAGCACAGTAACCAATACCTATAATAGGTATTCTGCACTAATGGCGGTAGATATCCACTAAGTTAGTTCCTATGGACCAGGTAGGTACCAGGTCTATAATTTAGAAATCAAAACTTCATTAAACTCGTTGAATTTTGGACTCGTTTCATTGATTTTTTAAGATCAAGTCAAGTCTCGACCTGGGGAATCAGCCTCTTGGTCTTGAATGTTGAAGTTTTGATGAGAAGAAAGTTCTATCGCATCTCTCTCCTTTCCAAAACTCCACAGTTTTGTACCTAACTACTGGTAAGTACTACCTACTGGGTAGCGTAAGGTACCTTGATGAATTGATTTTTTTTTTAATTTCTTAGAAAATTTAAACCTATCTACGGTATTCTTCAAATTTACTATTTCTCTGTAACAGTCGTTCTGAAAATCCGCCTTTAGAAATA
This sequence comes from Diaphorina citri, assembly GCF_000475195.1. Classification (NCBI taxonomy): domain Eukaryota; kingdom Metazoa; phylum Arthropoda; class Insecta; order Hemiptera; family Psyllidae; genus Diaphorina; species Diaphorina citri. The sequence continues at coordinate 211,975 of NW_007377585.1, forward strand.
CGTAGGTACCTATGTTGGTTCCTCGCTTAGTTGTTTATGGCCATAATTCTCCGCAGTGGGGACTTTTTCTTTTTATTAATATACCTATTTACCTACTTGGAGTCATTGAATAATCATACAACCTACATGTTTTAGCCTGAATCTTGAATAATTACCTAGGTACAATAGTTTTATTGGTGGATGTGACATTTTTCCCTAATCGCTTATTGAGCAATGCGTGTATTTTTAACACCAACTTAACAATCAAAGAGCAAATCTAGTTTCCTATTATTTCTTTATCTTTTTAGATAAATTTTCCTCTTTTTATGTTTGATCATCGAATTCCGAGCCTACCATTATCCAAACCTATGATCGAAGAATGATTATTACGTAACGAATTCTTCCAGTTAAAGAGAAAAATAGTAACTTTTCAACCGATAAGTTTTAAGGTAGCTCATAACTTTCCAAGCTATTAAAGCTAGAGATTAAGAAATACCGTCTTGTTGACGTCAATGTAAACTGGAATAATTATCCTCCTGTCGGATTACCAGGCAGTATTTCAATCAGGAGGGTTCATTCATGAGTGTTAGACCTGCTCAATCTCTGCTCTCCTTTCAATTAATGTATTTAGTTGGTAATGATAACTAACAGGAAAACAGGTAAATACAGCAGAAAATCAGGCAAGACAGAGCTTTATACAGTTTCAATTTTCCCCTTGTTAAATTACTCCTCTGCTTTCTTTTGAACTTATTTTTACTTTTGTTAGGTGAAAATGAAAAGTCTTGGAAGACTCTTGAGTGGAAGGTAACTTATTTGGCGAGGTTAACGCCAGAGGCGTTCTCTACCACCTAACCCTTAGATATCTATTATTATGAGGTCAAATTATCAAAAAAATTAGGACAAATTTCCATGCCTCGGCTGGGATCGAACCCACGCCCTCCTGTTTACCAGGCGAGCGTCTTGACCACTACGCCACCAAGGCAGTACGTACTAAATGTGAGATATCCAAAGACCCAAAGTCTCTGAAGAGCTTACACTCCTACCTCGTGGAGAAAGTTACATCTAGCTGATTATTAAATATCCGTCATGACTATTGCTTATCTGTTGTGATTTGATTAGTCAAAATAGAACTGGTGGATAACCATCAATGTACCAATAGCCGTGGTTACCGAGGGCATTTTCTAGCGCTAAAACCCACACTGTGGGTACCAAATTGTCGGATAACATGCAAGAGGAAGGACGTTGAATAATTATTTGTTTTTGTACCTTATCTTTTTTTTTAAGAGAAAAGAAGGTTTGATAGGGGAGGGGGTCTTATCACCCCTTCTCCGGGACAGAACGATAAGAACTTAGCAATTGCAGACTTTGTAATTGAAATCAATTACAAACTTCACTAAAGACGAGATTGTTGTCTTGAATATTTGACTTATAACTTCTACAACTAAGACCAACAATCAAAATTTTACTTAAATAAACAAAACCATGCTGAAACAACCCTTCCAAAATTCCACCCTATACAGTAGATCTAAATTCTAGGACTTCGTGCAAGGGGACAGTACACGATTCGTCTAATTTTACCTGAGACGAATCGTCCAATACCTTTTCACTGAGACGAATCTTCCACCAAAAATTGAGACGAATCTTTCCCGTGCAAGGCCACACTAGTGATACTAACACATCACTACGGAAGCTGCTGCGTCAAAAGAAGATTATAGCCCAGACTTAAATAAACAAAACCATGCTGAAACAACCTTTCCAAAATTCCACCCTATACAGCAGATCTGAATTCTAGGACTTCGTGCAAGGGGACAGTACACGATTCGTCTAATTTTACCTGAGACGAATCGTACAATACCTTTTCACTGAGACGAATCTTTCCCGTGCAAGGCCACACTAGTGATACTAACACATCACTACGGAAGCTGCTGCGTCAAAAGAAGATTATAGCCCATGGTAGCACGTGTGAGTAGCTGATCTAATTCCCATACTCGGCATAATAAATGAGAAGATCTCATGATCTCACCATCATGTAGGCACCAAAACAGTCATTATTCTCCTAGCAGGGAGTTCCTAAACCAGATTTTTTGAGATTTGAAAGTTGCCCGCGTTGGTTTGAAAGAACTGTCTAACACGGCACCCCATCACGGTGAATTCCAAAGTTTTTAGCTCCGGAGTTAGGCCCGTCCCATTTGAGTTTCTTCCCATTTTTTTCCGAATGTCCTGTAGGTAATGTAATTTAAATGGGAGTGTTCCCCCTACACACGACACGATTTTAATGTCCTTGTAGGACGTAGGTAATGTAATGTTAATGAGAGTGTTCCCATTTCCACACGACAAGATTGTCCCCCCCCCCCAAAGTGGGAACGGGCCTTTTGTGTTTTCAGCTCTTTTGCTTGGATTATAGGGTGAAAGTGATAGTTGCTGTTGACTTACATATTGGAGACCTGAGGCTCCATGTTCAAGAGTCAAAGTTTTTTTCGGCTTTGAAATTTGGAGTAGGTAGATAGATACACATTCAACATCTTGAGACAATTGAATGGCTAGTGGCTGGTGAGTAGTTGCTGTACCAGTCAAAAAGAAATTTATTGTTCTTGCTTTAAAAAAGACCTACCTAATACCAGCTACTTTTGGGATGTGATTTTTTTCTCCTTTTTTTTCTGACATTACAAAATAGGTAGCCAGCCTAGTTAGCTTAGTTGGTAGTGCGTCTGCCTTGTAAGCGCTAGGCCGCGCGGGTTCGATTCCCGCCCGGGGCGGATTTTATCCTGATGGGATAATGTTCGTTCTCGGAACGGCTAGCTTTCTCCTATCCTGTCTTCCTTCTCTCTTCGATTTCGGGACGATAAGACCATAGCAGTTAAAGTTCCCTCTGTCAAACCTCTTGAAAAAAAAAAAACAAAAAAGGTATCCTCTCCCTTTCTTATAAAATCTCTCTCCCTCTCTCTCTCTCTCTCTCTCTCTCTCTCTCTCTCTCCCTCTCTCTCTCTCTATCTCTCTCTCTCTCTCTCTCTCTCTCTCTCTCTCTCTCTCTCTCTCTCTCTCTCTCTCTCTCTCTCTCTCTCTCTCTTTCTCTCTCACAGTGAAGACAGGTTAGCTGCCACTAAGCTAACACACCAGCCATACCACCAGCAAAAGATATACCTACTTAATTGAATGCGAGTAGATATCTGTAGTGCTCGATAGAAAGTAGCTTAGGATCTTACAAGCTTATAGCTTACTTTACAAGTCGGTCTATAGGGTATTCGCGAAATTCAAATCCAGTTTGACTTGTTTCCCGAGAACAGCTTACAACTTAGAGATCAATGCAATTACCAAGGAAGACCGATCCAGAATCATAATACCCATATAAGGGGTATGACTGGTATGAGTGATTTTGTGGTTGTCATACTTTCATGACTTACAAGAAATCCGTTTCAAAAGTTCTGATAATACCACTATGTAGTAGGTTTTACAGCCTGTACTTCACTAAAAACTTGATTACTTACACTAAACAAAAAGCTGTAAGTTATTTCTGAATGGCTAGTTTGAACATTTGGTTGACCGGATGTTGCTTCGAGTTTCAGCCTGGTCAAAGCTTTCCAGATGGTGTAGCAGTAGCAACAATTTGCCTTCGTCCTATACATAATATCCATCTAATCTAAATAGGTAGACAACTTAAATATCTCACATACAGTTTTTGTGGATCACTTTTTCTAAATCCTTGTTAATATCTTCAAAAATTCTCCACATCTTGAAATTAGCCTTGATAGAATGCCTACTAGGAATTTTATTAGCGGGATTTGGGAAGAAAAAACTCACACGCGAAACCAAAGCCAAGTTTCACACTCACTCTGAATTTGAAATTAGGATTAGGTATTTTTGAAACACTTATGTAGGTACCTACTTATTGTTCTTTTTTTTTAATAGGTACCTATTTATTTTATTTTTAATACTGAGGAACTAATGTAAAATCCACAGTATCCGTAAAACAGCTTGGTTTTCTCTCTGATCAGTGTCTTCCAAATTACACAGTCGACCACTAGAACACATAACTGGACACGGAAAAACGAGACCACCAGATTGAATTGACAAACAGTGGTTATTACAGCCAGACCTAGGAAGATACTCCAGACGTTATCTTACGACTTATTTCCATGCGTGGTCTACCGCCTCTGAAATTAAAACAACGTAATTAATAATCTGTAATCAGCAAGGTGTGATTGGAAAGGTTCAAGTTATACTTATATTCTGTACCTATAATTTGACTACTTGGCTCATTTCTCTTAGGCCGGCCACTCACGCTCACAGTCGGGACATATGTGGCGTCAAAAACTTCCGACCTAGATCAGTCAGACTGTCTGAAAGACCTGGGTTTGAAGCTTTTTCCACCACGCACGTTTCGACGGTCTGTCAGACCTAGGTTTTTTCCACCACACACATTCCGGCTGGACTGTCTAAGAGAGGTCTGTCCTGTCTGATCGTGAATGGCCGGCATTAGATGTACCTACCTACTTCGGTACTTACTGATTTGTATATCGAACTTGTCTACTATTAGATACCACTCTCAATATACTTACTATCTGCAAATACCCTACTCATATCTATCAAGTGGCTTCAGATCTTCTGATTTAAATACTAGTTTAGCCGGAGTTATAAGGTATAAGTTATAGGTACCTACCTCAGTTGAGAGAAGAGAAATATTTCACGGTTAATAAAGTAAACCACCTTCTTACCTTGGCTTTGAGTTTAACCCCTGAGTGCCCTAAAGCCCAATATCTCAACTTGCTGGAACTTCTTGTTAGCTTTCTCCGACAGGTTTGAAGTTTAGATTTTGTTTCGAAGTTCTTTTCACAACTTGGTTCTGTGGGTCTTGTATACCTAGCACCGTAAAGGTAGTGCAATAGTCCTAAACTAAAATGGACGCGGCACATAAGGGATCAGGAAGAGACCGCCTTAACATAATAATAATAATAGCACCGTAATCCGTAAATCCAAGGATGTATTTATTCTAATCTTGTGGTTAGCGACTTCTCGCTGCCATTGGGTTAAGCTAACCTCTTGATCTTCCTGACCAAATTAATTTCGAACTTTAGCTTGAAGCATAGAAATTGATTTGAACATGAAGTTCGTATATTTTTGCCTGACTGAACAAAACGGATTACAAACAAATTCAAGTGGGTAGGTATGTAGGTAGATATTTAGGCACCTAGAAATTCAGCTCTCTCTCTCTCTTTCTCCTTCTTCCTCCTCCCCCTCCTTCTCCCTTCTCTCCCTCAGTGAAGGGAGGAGAAGTAGGGGGAAAGTACAGGGATATCATCAAAAATTGTACATCTTATTTAAACATTTCATAAATGTCAGAGAAAATCAACATAATAACTATTGCGTTACCTAGTCCCGAGTTCGATTCCCAGAAATTCCATGTTTTCCGTAGCAAAGCTCGGGGCAAAGGGCTAGTACTTCTTGATAAATTTACCTAGCTATAACTATGTACATGTATACATAGATATTATTATCTTAGATACCTACCTAAAAGTACATATTCACATACTTAGCTATTATTATATTTTGCCACAAATGTGCCACCTAGGTTTTTTGCGCAAAGAAATTTAGAATTACTATTTTTGCCCTAATTTTTTGACATCAGTAGAAGAGATTAGAACATTTAAAACCGAATATTCTAATGATTTCACAAAAGAAAGTTTGGATGTAGAGAGAAAAAAAATTCTGATCTCCATAATTTGAACAATAATAATGATCTTCATTTAAATGAACATTAAACTTTAGCGCACACCCATAGAGCTCTGTATACCTATTTAATCTCATCTATGTGAACAATAGGTATAGATAAGAGAAGGCTACAGTTTCCATCTTAATACTACACCCGCCCCATGGATACTACTCAATTTAAATTATTTTCTTCAAGATATAATGGGATTAGCAGATTATTAAACGCAATCGAAAATGTTGGTATTTTGGCACATCCACTAATAATACAAATACAAACTATCTTCTCTCTCTCTCTCTCTCTCTCTCTCTCTCTCCCTCCTCAAGAATTTATCTTTCAATTCTAGAATAGTATGCCTCTCATTTTTCATCCTGTCTCTTTTTATCTCATCATGTACACTGTTGGAATATTTGGTAGATACTTTTAGCACATCCACTAATCAAATAGGTAAAAATACAAACTAATCTTTCTCTTTCCCCAATATATGTATAGGGAGGTAGGTATTAGAAAAAAATGTACGTTTGGAGTTTGGGCACATCCACTAATATTCGCAATATTTAGTATGGCAAAGTAGGGATAGCAAATTTGCTCCAACGAACCCCTGTGGAGAGTAGAGCAAAGCGGAGGCTGCACAACCTTCGCACTACATTTCATTAGGTACTCATCATCGTTTACCATACGAGATTTGTTTTGACAACGAGAAGATTTGTGCCGAAATTTTTAATTTAATAAGTCAAATCCAAGGTGAGAGTTTAAAACTGGGACCAATAGCGATTCTCGCTTTTACCTGGGTACTATTGAGGCTGGGATTGGTATTTCGACACACATAAACGCACTAACCGCCAGCCTAGTTAGCTTAGTTGGTAGTGCGTCTGCTCTGTGGAGAAAGTTACATCTACCTAGCTGATTATTAAATATCCGTCATGACTATTGCTTATCTGTTGTGATTTGATTAGTCAAAATAGAACTGGTGGATAACCAATGTACCAATAGACCAATAGCCGTGGTTACCGAGGGCATTTTCTAGCGCTAAAACCCACACTGTGGTTACCAAATTGTCGGATAACATGCAAGAGGAAGGACGTTGAATAATTATTTGTTTTTGTACCTTATCTTTTTTTTAAGAGAAAAGAAGGTTTGATAGGGGAGGGGGTCTTATCACCCCTTCTCCGGGACGGAACTTAGCAATTGCAGACTTTGTAATTGAAATTTACAAACTTCACTAAAGACGAGATTGTTGTCTTGAATATTTGACTTATAACTTCTACAACTAAGACCAACAATCAAAATTTGACTTAGGAGACCACCAGATTGATGTGACAAACAGTGGTTATTACAGCCAGTCCTAGAGAGATATTCCAGACGTTATCTTACGACTTATTTCGATGCGTGGTCTACCGCCTCTGAAATTAAAATAACGTAATTAATAATCTGTAATCAGCAAGGTGTGATTGGAAAGGTTCAAGTTATACTTATTCCGTGCCTATAATTTGACTACTTGGCTCATTTCTCTTAGGCCGGCCACTCACGCTCACAGTCGGAACATATGTGGCGTCAAAAACTTCCGACCTAGATCAGTCAGACCGTCTGAGAGATCTGGGTCTGAAGCTTTTTCCACCACGCACGTTTCGACGGTCTGTCAGACCTAGGTTTTTTCCACCACACACATTCCGACTGGACTGTCTAAGAGAGGTCTGTCCTGTCTGTCAGACGGTCTGGTCTGATCGTGAATGGCCGGCATTAGATGTACCTACCTACTTCGGTACTTACTGATTTGTATACCGACTTGTCTACTATTGATACCACTCTCCATATACTTACTATCTGCAAATACCCTACTCATATCTATCAAGTGGCTTCAGATCTTTTGATTTAAATACTAGTTTAGCAGGAGGTAGGTATAGGTTATACGTTATAGGTACCTACCTCAGTTCAGAGAAGAGAAATATTTCACGGTTAATAAAGTAAACCACCTTCTTACCTTGGCTTTGAGTTTAACCCCTGAGTGCCCTAAAGCCCAATATCTCAACTTGCTGGAACTTCTTGTTAGCTTTCTCCGACAGGTTTGGAGTTCGGAGTTTGTTTTGAAGTTCTTTTCACAACTTGGTTCTGTGGGTCTCGTATACCTAGCACCGTAATCCGTAAATCCACGGACGTGTTTATTCTAATCTTGTGGTTAGCGACTTCTCGCTGCCATTGGGTTAAGCTAACCTCTTGATCTTCCTGACCAAATTAATTTCGAACTTTAGCTTGAAGCATAGAAATTGATTTGAAAATAAAGTTCGTATATTTTTGCCTGACTGAACAAAACGGATTACAAACAAATTCAAGTGGGTAGGTAGGTATGTAGGTAGATATTTAGGCACCTAGAAATTCAGCTCTCTCTCCCTTTCTCCTTCTTCCTCCTCCCCCTCCTTCTCCTCCTCCCTTCTCTCCCTCAGTGAAGGGAGGAGAAGGAGGGGGAAAGTACAGGGATACCATCAAAAATTGTACATCTTATTTAAACATTTCATAAATGTCACAGAAAATCAACATAATAACTATTGCGTTAACGAGTCCCGAGTTCGATTCCCAGAAATTCCATGTTTTCCGTAGCAAAGCTCGGGGCAAAGAGCTAGTACTTCTTGACAAATTTACCTACCGTAAAGGTAGTGCAATAGTCCTAAACTAAAATGGACGCGGCACATAAGGGATCAGGAAGAGACCGCCTTAACATAATAATAATAATAGCACCGTAATCCGTAAATCCAAGGATGTATTTATTCTAATCTTGTGGTTAGCGACTTCTCGCTGCCATTGGGTTAAGCTAACCTCTTGATCTTCCTGACCAAATTAATTTCGAACTTTAGCTTGAAGCATAGAAATTGATTTGAACATGAAGTTCGTATATTTTTGCCTGACTGAACAAAACGGATTACAAACAAATTCAAGTGGGTAGGTATGTAGGTAGATATTTAGGCACCTAGAAATTCAGCTCTCTCTCTCTCTTTCTCCTTCTTCCTCCTCCCCCTCCTTCTCCCTTCTCTCCCTCAGTGAAGGGAGGAGAAGTAGGGGGAAAGTACAGGGATATCATCAAAAATTGTACATCTTATTTAAACATTTCATAAATGTCAGAGAAAATCAACATAATAACTATTGCGTTACCTAGTCCCGAGTTCGATTCCCAGAAATTCCATGTTTTCCGTAGCAAAGCTCGGGGCAAAGGGCTAGTACTTCTTGATAAATTTACCTAGCTATAACTATGTATATGTATACATAGATATTATTATCTTAGATACCTAAAAGTACATATTCACATACATAGCTATTATTATATTTTGCTACAAATGTGCCACCTAGGTTTTTTGCGCAAAGAAATTTAGAATTACTATTTTTGCCCTAATTTTTTGACATCAGTAGAAGAGATTAGAACATTTAAAACCGAATATTCTAATGATTTCACAAAAGAAAGTTTGGATGTAGAGAGAAAAAAAATTCTGATCTCCATAATTTGAACAATAATAATGATCTTCATTTAAATGAACATTAAACTTTAGCGCACACCCATAGAGCTCTGTATACCTATTTAATCTCATCTATGTGAACAATAGGTATAGATAAGAGAAGGCTACAGTTTCCATCTTAATACTACACCCGCCCCATGGATACTACTCAATTTAAATTATTTTCTTCAAGATATAATGGGATTAGCAGATTATTAAACGCAATCGAAAATGTTGGTATTTTGGCACATCCACTAATAATACAAATACAAACTATCTTCTCTCTCTCTCTCTCTCTCTCTCTCTCTCTCTCTCTCTCTCTCTCTCTCTCTCTCTCTCTCTCTCTCTCTCTCTCCCTCCTCAAGAATTTATCTTTCAATTCTAGAATAGTATGCCTCTCATTTTTCATCCTGTCTCTTTTTATCTCATCATGTACACTGTTGGAATATTTGGTAGATACTTTTAGCACATCCACTAATCAAATAGGTAAAAATACAAACTAATATAGGGAGGTATTAGAAAAAATTGTACTTTTGGAGTTTGGGCACATCCACTAATATTCGCAATATTTAGTATGGCAAAGTAGGGATAGCAAATTTGCTCCAACGAACCCCTGTGGACTTTCTCTTTCCCCAATATATGTATAGGGAGGTAGGTATTAGAAAAAAATGTACGTTTGGAGTTTGGGCACATCCACTAATATTCGCAATATTTAGTATGGCAAAGTAGGGATAGCAAATTTGCTCCAACGAACCCCTGTGGAGAGTAGAGCAAAGTGGAGGCTGCACAACCTTCGCACTACATTTCATTACTCATCATCGTTTACCATACGAGATTTGTTTTGACAACGAGAAGATTTGTGCCGAAATTTTTAATTTAATAAGACAAATCCAAGGTGAGAGTTTAAAACTGGGACCAATAGCGATTCTCGCTTTTACCTGTGGGTACTATTGAGGCTGGGATTGGTATTTCGACACACATAAACGCACTAACCGCCAGCCTAGTTAGCTTAGTTGGTAGTGCGTCTGCCTTGTAAGCGCTAGGCCGCGGGTTTGATTCCCGCCCGGGGCGGATTTTATCCTGATGGGATAATGTTCGTTCTCGGATCGGTTGGCTTTCTCCTATCCTGTCTTCCTTCTCTCTTCGATTTCGGGACGATAAGATCATAGCAGTTACAGTTCCCTCTGTCAAACCTCTTTAAAAAAAAAACGCACTAAGCGCGAGCCGACATACGCCCGAGCGTAGGACCTGCTAGGGCGAGAAAAAAAAAGAAGGCATTTGAGCCTGTCCGCTCCGAGCACGACCGTCAAAATGTAAACTGAACTAACTACAAATAAGAATAATAAAAAGAACCAAAGGACAAAATCTCACCTTTGTCTAAGACCTTCTCCTTTCTTTCTATTTTCCTATGTACCATTACAAGTTACAAGTAGGTATACATAAGACAAGTAAACTTCAACTTATGGCCAGGGCCTAGTAGTTCAGTTATAGTTACCGCGTATCACTCAATCATACATGGTCAAGTTAAGAGTCTGTAATGTTATATGATTTGATTTAAGTCAGAAACTTGCCTGCTCAGGACCGAAATAAGGTCAGATATTCATCTATAAGATTTGCCTCGGGCATTGCAGTTGATTCTGCCTTCTGCCTTATGGCTTCAAAGTATGTCATTTAAACATCAGAAAACATGTAAAAGTCCAATGTCTAATGTCTCGGTAAACATACGGTGCATTAAGATATTATACCTGTTGTACACTGGTCATACTGATACGTAGACGCATATTGAATAGGTTGTCTCTAGTGGACACACGTACGTTCCTTACGTGTTTACATGTTCCATTACTAAGACTAACAAGGCACTTTCCTACTGGTCTCATATTATGTTTGATTTTCTCATTAGTATTTTACATCTAAATTAAGTTGGCACAGGGAAAGTAATTAGCGAACGAGTTGGAAGAAATGGCGCTGAGGTCACTTATTATATTGATTAGAATGATTAGTCTTAAAACCGCAATAGCAGGAAGGTTATTATTTGTGCCAAGGACACGAGGTGTTTTCAAACGGTACTTTCCAGGTCCAACGCTAAATTCCTGATAGCTTGTCTAGTTAGCTTGGAGGGTAGCCCGTCTGCCTTATAAGTGTTCGGGCGCAGGTTCGATTCTCGCCCGAGGCGGATTTTGTCCTAAACAGATAAGGTTCGTTCTCGGAACGGCTGACTTTCTTCCATCCTGTCTTCTTTCTCTCTTCACTTTCGTATTTCGCGACGATAAGACCTTAGCAGTTACAGGTCCCTCTACCAAAACTCTTAAAAATCCTGATATGCCATGCTGATTCTGGTACTTTAGGAGCTATTAATCTATTTATTCCTTTAAAATCTATAATCTTTAAACTGGTTGTAATCCCCTAATCAGGTTCACATAAATTAAATATTTCACATCTTCTACTAACATCAATATCCACTGTCAAAATGTGGTCCAATCTATCTTCTCAATTGCCCCATCAAAAAATAGAAAGGTAGAGATTTTGTCAAGTTGACAATCTAGTGTGCAAATTTCTATGCCTATAAACAGATCAAGATTTTATACGATTACAAGTGTCATAGATATAAAGACTCACAAAAAATCTGAATCACTCATCTCACCATAGGAAATTTCTCTTCATCGGGTATGCAAATGACAGAGATTTCATTTCGCTGCTTATAGCAGTTATATCGCCTACACGTTGACGTAACCATAGAAACCAAACTCAGGTGTGAAAGAAATTTCAATTGAGAAAGACATATGGAAATCGGAAACGGATTAAGTATTTACTGTCTCTATGACTATGAAGGGGGCTGTTGCATACAAGTCAATATTCAATATCTTTAACATGGTTCTTATTAAATACCTTAGAACTGTGTTGTATTTCAGGGTATATTGGATTAAAGAAGTATGTTCCAGGTGTATTCATGCTCGTGAGGACAATCGATTACCTGCGAAAAGCTCTAATAGCTTTTCTTCGTGTGATTGCAGAGAAAATCTTGAAAATTTCTATGGGTAGGTATTACAATATTACAAAGTGCCCCAGCTGGCTACTCAATTAGGTATCCTCTCAAGGCTGAACCCCGAATTCCAAAAATAGATCCGAAAAAGCTTCGACGTTGGTGGTAATTGAATACGGGACCTTCGGAGTATAAGCCAATCGGCCATGACTGCCACGAGAATTTCTAAGAAAATAATTAAGGTGTACAACAGCCTCATTTTACTACCTTTCTAGAGTGTTTAGGAAGCTCTTAAGACCCAATAAATTTATTTTTTCTCTCCTCTCTCTATTAAAAGTTGGGCACGTACATATCTCTAGCAGCCGGTTTTTATCTGACATTGAGCAAGGTCGGATTGGCAGTTTGCTGAAATGAGATCGGTTAGGATAATTTTTTTGGGTAATTTATGTCAGGCGATTTCGGCAATTCAATTTCGAGTTATTTGCTGCTACTGCTACCTGTCAGGAAAGTAAAAATGGAATGGATAATTTGGCTGATTGAAATTAAATAATTTAAATAATACCTATGTAATTTTACGATTCTTGATTCAATAGTGAGATTTCGCACTTTCCGAAAATGTCTATTTCAGTATTCCCATAACGAACACTTTTCTTTACATTTTTATTTCGTTCTACGAGTAGTAGAGTCTCACTAAGTTAAAACCACGGCTGGATTAGTGAATTTTGTTCAGTAGTTGATGATTTCTATGCTAGAAGTTTACAATTTGTTTAACTTATAATAAATCTCTTTTAAGGTTCGTACCTATTAGATTCGTCAGAATTAGATTACTTACATATTATCATGCTCATTGTTAAACCGTCTTTAAGGCATATCTTCATTCCCTACACATACATATGTTCCGTTTTGACTTAAATCAAGCGTTGATTAACTACACAGTTACCTAAACAGTATAGTTACCTCTTCAAATGGAACCAATTGAATCACCTATAGCGACGCAAGTACCCATTTGTTTACCTCAGGATCTCAGGAATCAGGATACAATTAGTAAAAGAATTTGTAGGAAAAGTAAGTAAAGAATTTGTGATGTGAGTGAGTAATTTGTAGGAAACATATACGTAAGGTAGCTATTCCTTCAAGATAAGGAGTCCTTATTAAAGATTAAGGAAGATAATGACACTACTGACTTACTTTAGAACACTCTTGTCTATCTCTCTACCAGATATCTATAAGTTATGATTGCAAATGCACACTTCAGTACGCTTAGAATAATTCTAGGATATTATCTTGCTGAAATTCTCTGCACACGTAAAAACGATCTCTGTGTTAATTATTTATCGTTATCACAGACTAATTAATGAGTTACAAATTTAGAAGGCAGCACTTTTCCTCTGCACAGATCATAAATCCGGGGTACCTATTAGGTACGCCCACCATAATCATACAGGGGCGTTTTCGGATTTGGAACAAATTGGAAAAACTGTATATAAAAAAAAAAACACGAATTCCTATTGAGTTACATTCCTACAAAAAACGGACCTGGGAAAATTTCCACAATAGGGGTATTCAACTCCTGACACGAATTCCTATTGAGTTACATTCCTACAAAAAACGGACCTGGGAAAATTTCCACAATAGGGGTATTCAACTCCTGAAGTTTTTCTGTACCTTTTTTGTCTTTTGCAAGATAAATCCAAAGTAATTCTCAAAAATACGTCGATAACTATTTCTATACTACCTACCTAGGTATAAAAAATGTCAAATAAAATATACCAACATGCTTACAAATATTTGTAGATATTATACAAACATACTTATAGCTAACCTATCTAATTTTCTTCGGACACAATATTGTCCTCGAGGAATTTATGGAAAATCAACTTCTATTCAGTGGGTGTCTTATTGTTAGAAGATATTTCATCAACAATCTCTTTCCAGTGGATCTCCAGACCATTAACACAGTTTAACCAAACACAATAGATAATAATAACGCGTAGCTGCCTGTTACCTGTTTAATTTTATTTGCTGATGGTACATTCTTATGCGTATGCCTTTTTCATTACTCGTACTTGAAACCTACATAATTTACTTATCTACATGGGAAATTTTCACTTGTTGGCTGAAGTGATTGTGATCTACAATTTTATTTGTCTAAGTTTTGCCCATCAATATCCAAATGGAAGACTTACGAGCGTTTAATGCTTCTATGAATGATCTACTGTAGGGTGAGTGTCCTGTCATGTTTTTGTTTATTATTCTATGGAAATATTGCTTTTGGAGGGTAATCCACAAGTAAACCCATAGGTATTTCCTTTCATAATACAAATAGGTACCTAGGTAAGTAGTTGAACTGTGCAACTTCAAGTGGGCTTAACTGATTAAAAGAAAATAATTAATATTGTTCACTATGACCGACCTAGGTAGGTAGGTAGACAAATGGCTACGCCACTTAAGCCATATTATAACTAGCCGTAATCCACTAATCGGAACCTAATGCATAAACCTAACAATAAGTGATAGACGGTAAGTAGGTAACTAATGTGGTACCTACTATTCACTATTGGTATACCTACCAGGACGAATCAGTTATTAAATATTCCACAGGTAAATCCATAGATACTCATAGATCCATAGCGTTGCATAATATTTTCATTAGTTTTATGAGTACGCACGTACTCACGTCAGAGCAATACTTTTACATAATTCAAAACACAGGCACCTCCGGAATATAGGTCATCCTACAAGGGTTTCCCAAATCATTGACTTGTGACTGGAGTTCCCCCTATTGTTGTGCAAGACATGACTGTATTGGCCTAGTGATACGATTACCTCACTAGGTCTTCCACCTCTTGTATCTGGGCTGAGGGTGAGGGGGTGACCAGAACTTTCTTTATTCATGATAAAGATACTGTTAATCTTACGAATCACTTTTAGTTTCGTTTGGATCTTCATTACTGAACGTTCTGTTCTCATTGTAAAGTTGTTTTTTATAAGTAGATATACCTAATTATTTATTTTTTTTAACCGACTAGTGAGAGTTACTTGACGACGGTTATTTTTTTCGAAAGAAGGTAAATTTTTTAATTAAACGATTCTGTGAGCGCGCTAATTTTTTTCGAAGATTAAAAAAATCTATAGTTTCGTTCATTCGGCATTTTTTCTTGTTGAGAATTTTAGTTTGATTTAAATCTTCAAAAAAGGAAAGTGCTGTTTTCAACTTTTTTTATTGGAAGTTTATTTATTTGATTTCGTGAACATCTTCAACCTATACATTCACTCTATTGGATTATATTTCTGCAGCTGCTATCCCACGGTTAACCACTAATATTTTGTAATTTTCCTGAAGGATAGGTACCAAAGTCAAAGGTAAGTTGTTTTTCCCTTAGCTTTCTTTTCCCTATCATCTTAAACAAACATAGTGTGCTTTTAACATTAAAAGATCTAGAGAAGCAGGCCCATCCATTTCATTTTATCAGATTATCCATTTCATTTTATTGTAACATAACTTGAAATTTTTACAAGGGGCCTCAAGATAAAAACACTTTTGAAATCGAAAATTTTCTAATGTTCAATAATTTTCCACCCCCCGTTTCATTCCATGCTAGAAATAAAGTTGGCCTGTGGTCTTTTTAAAAACGATTCATTTTGGATGATTTGGTAATTTAGAAACATCCACTAAAAATAATACGTTAATACTGTCTGTCTCCTATGTATATCCCATTCAAGTTTAGAAATGTTGGTACTTTTGGCACATCCACTAATCCTCTAAAAATACAAAGTTTGACCTCTATCAAGCTCCTTACTCCCTCAACCCGTTTCATAAACATAAATACCCTATTTCTTCTGATCCAGAAACTGTTGCTGATAATGTGTAATTCATATTACTGAAACACATAACTCCCTCATATCTATATATCCTAAATAAATTAGATGTGTAGGTTTTAGTGTGTATCTTATCCTTTTCATAACAACTACCCTCATCATAGCTATTGTTCTATCCGACAATCCTTAGACAATACAAGCTCACACACCGAACTATGTGACCAGATAACTGTGATCTCAACATCTCAAACTTGGACGCCATTTCTAGATCAGACATACTGACCTCTTCCGAGGACATTTATAGTCAACAACGATCATTGTGTCAACCGTGCAAGACTTACTGTCTTGTTTTGTGTTATGTCGAGCCATCCATCATCAACATGTGCTAGTCTGGTAGCTTCCATGTGGTATAGCTGTCTTAAAATGTGGAAGATCCGTCAGCCAAGGCTTGACCTGGACATACCTAGATTTGAGGGAAAAGGCGAAGAAGGGCATGATTCCCTTTTCCTTGTACCTACAGTTCTATATGTAACTACAGTTCTATAAAATTCCTACATACTCGTATGTATTATGCACTATGATTATGCACTATGTATATTATGCACTATGATGATGCCCGCCGTCCTATCAAAATGTGTGTATCTGAATAAAATTGTTGCAGGTCGCAAAACATGCTTTTTCCTCTCTAACCCTCTCTCATTTTGGGTATTCTTTTCCACAATGTTCCCACAGATTTCACAATAGGATTTTCTCATACTATGTTGGGTCCACCTTTTTGGCTTGTCCCTGATCTTTACTTAAAATATCCACATCTTTATGACCTATGTACCCATACCTTACCGTTCTGTCTTATGACTCTAAGAGAGTTCTAAGTCTAGTCAAATATAATTGGTAATGATAGCACAGTTATAAGTTTCGGTAAAATAAGTGATCAAATACAAGCAGATTTTAACGAATACCTACGTATAACTAGGTACACACCGCACTGATAGTTATGGATGACCGTTGCTGACTTCCGTGTGTTTGCTATCACCGAATCTATCATCGAATAAGACGTACCTACCTATTAGTGTGTTTCATAAAGTGGGATTTAGGACTAAGAAAAACGTTATGTCCAATTTTTTGGCTGCAATATTTTTGCTAGATTTCTGGAAATCGGCTATTACATATTTAGAAACAGTAAACTATGATATCCCAGGCCGCAAGTTCACGTTAGATCCCATGCAGTTAGTCTATCGCGTCATATCATCGTAGGTACTACTTACCTATCTGCCTAGCTAGGTAGCAGGTACCTATAACTTCTTATAAAGCTTTGACAAAGAATTGAGGACTAAGGATCCGATACGAAGGGCTGAATCGGTTTGAAATGTTTGAATAAGTTAAATTGATAAATATGCTTGATGAAAACATGGAAATCTAATTCAATTACCTATGTGAAAACTATTTTATATTTACTATTTTATAGTTTTCACATAGGTAATTTTTTTGGTAAAATTCACAACTAGTTGAACATTCTACCTAATCTTCAATCTTTGGAGAGTCGATCTCCCGTTCCACCTGTTCAGTAATCAGCAAAACAAGATAACTACCAGTGGTTACAGAAATAGATAGATGAACATTAGGAGTATAAACATACAGCTGATAGGTAATAGGCTATTGGAAAGGTAACTAATGCCACTTCGGAAGTGCTTCCAATGGCTGTTTAGGAAATGTAGATCAGTATATCACATCAATCATTCTAGGCATCTGTTTGTACAACAGATGGGAGTACTCGCACCTTACATTCACTACGTCCATTGAATAATGTGTGTTAAATTCTACACCTTAATTACCCACACCATATAGGATGCATTTAAAGCGAAGACGCTTTTTGACCGGCATTACAATGTTTAAACTTGGTTTAAATTTAACTCTTGGCTAAATCAATCAGATTTGCTGAAAAATGAATAACGTGTGTTAAATTCTACACCTTAATTACCCACACCATATAGGATGCATTCAAAGCGAAGACGCTATTTGACCGGCATTACAATGTTTAAACTTGGTTTAAATTTAACTCTTGGCTAAATCAATCAGATTTGCTGAAAATATTGAAATCGACCAATCAGATTGCCAAGATTTCAACCTGAACTAAGTTTAAAATCAGATTGTGGTCCGGATCATTGTTAACTGAAGTACCTACTAATATTATTATGAGATTTTATTATGTAGGTAGGTAGCTAATAATAACATTAATAATAATTACCTACCTACCGTTTTCTCCTTCCAATTTCGTCTGAGATTGAAAGTATTTTTGCAAGTACACCATATCAACCATATGTGAAAGGACCAGAATGTGAATTACATACGAGTATAGCCAACCTGAGTCGGCACTCTTGTAGGTATAATGACAGTTCTATAAAATTCCTACATACTCGTATGTATTATGCTTATGCACTATGATGATGCCCGCCGTCCTATCAAAATGTGTGTATCTGAATTGTTGCAGGTTGCAAAACTTGCTTTTTTCTCTAACCCTATCTACATAATTTTGGGTATTCTTTTCCACAATGTTCCCACAGATTTCACTATAGGATTTTCTCATACCATGTTGGGTCCACCTTTTTGGCTTGTCCCTGATCTTTACTTAAAATATCCACATCTTTATGACCTATGTACCCATACCTTACCGTTCTGTCTTATTAAGGAGCGCGGTAGCGCTCCGCCCCGCCAAGTCAAGAAAGTTTGACCGTATGACTGTAAGAGAGTTCTAAGTCTAGTCAAATCTAATTGGTAATGATAGCACAGTTATAAGTTTCGGTAAAATAAATGAGCAAATACAAGCAGATTTTAACGAATACCTACGTATAGCTAGGTACACACCGCACTGATAGTTATGGATGACCGTTGCTGACTTCGGTGTGTTTGCTATCACCGAATCTATCATCGAATAAGACGTACCTACCTATTAGTGTGTTTCATAAAGTGGGATTTAGGACTAAGAAAAACGTTATGTCCAATTTTTTGGCTGCAATATTTTTGCTAGATTTCTGGAAATCGGCTATTATTTATAAACAGTAAACTATGATATCCCAGGCCGCAAGTTCACGTTAGATCCCATGCAGTTAGTCTATCGTGTCATATCATTGTAGGTACTACTTACCTATCTGCCTAGGTAGGTAGCAGGTACCTATAACTTCTTATTAAGCTTTGACAAAGAATTGAGGACTAAGAATCCGATACGAAGGGCTGAATCGGTTTGAAATGTTTGAATAAGTTAAATTGATAAATATGCTTGATGAAAACTTGGAAATCTAATTCAATTACCTATGTGAAAACTATTTTATATTTACTATTTTATAGTTTTCACATAGGTAATTTTTTGGTAAAATTCACAACTACTTGAACATTCTACCTAATCTTCAATATTTGGAGAGTCGATCTCCCATTCCACCTGTTCAGTAATCAGCAAAACAAGATAACTACCAGTGGTTACAGAAATAGATAGATGAACATTAGGAGTATAAACATACAGCTGATAGGTAATAGGCTATTGGAAAGGTAACTAATGCCACTTCGGAAGTGCTTCCAATGGCTGTTTAGGAAATGTAGATCAGTATATCACATCAATCATTCTAGGCATCTGTTTGTACAACAGATGGGAGTACTCGCACCTTACATTCACTACGTCCATTGAATAATGTGTGTTAAATTCTACACCTTAATTACCCACACCATATAGGATGCATTTAAAGCGAAGACGCTTTTTGACCGGCATTACAATGTTTAAACTTGGTTTAAATTTAACTCTTGGCTAAATCAATCAGATTTGCTGAAAATATTGAAATCGACCAATCAGATTGCCAAGATTTCAACCTGAACTAAGTTTAAAATCAGATTGTGGTCCGGATCATTGTTAACTGAACTACTAATATTATTATGAGATTTTATGATGTAGGTATAGGTAGCTAATAATAACATTAATAATAATAACCTACCTACCTACCGTTTTCTCCTTCCAATTTCGTCTGAGATTGAAAGTATTTTTGCAAGTGCACCATATCAACCATAATATGTGAAAGGACCAGAATGTGAATTACATACGAGTATAGCCAACCTGAGTCGGCACTCTTGTAGGTATAATGAGTCCAATACATGCTGTGAAAGGACCAGAATGTGAATTACATACGAGTATAGCCAACCTGAGTCGGCACTCTTGTAGGTATAATGAGTCCAATACATGCTACTTTGTTTGTGATACCAAATTCAGAATTTTGGAACCTGATCGAAGAAAAAAAACATCATTCACAAAGAAGAAGTTTTGCCTAGAGATATGATAGGAGAGCTTTAACTTTCTATTTATCATTGATTAATACTCGTACGTACTTTCCATACTGAGCAAAACTGGAGTGGTCGAGATAAGAAGCATAAACTTGTAGCTGGTTGTATTTTTTTACGCACCTTTTTGAAGGTGTAGGCTCAATATTTGCAGAAATGCACCAATTTTTACTATGTATCAGTATACTTACTTACCCAGGCTTTGGGCCCCTCTATAGCTTACATACCCAGGCTATATTATTGTAATATGTATGTAGGTATACCCTAGGCATTATTGTATCCCATTTATTAGCCATACAAATTCACACATCATCAACAACATTAGAAGAAGAGAAAGAAGAAGAAAATACATAGTTAAATGCTTATGTTTAACATTTTTATCGGCAACATTAATGTTACTGATAAGACAGAGCTTAATGTCATTCAAACATCATATCCTGACATGCATGTATAAAGATCATAGGGCAGATGACCACAACCAAAAGATCAATAGAATGAGAGTTGTTTTATCGAGACAAGAAGTTAGCCACTTAGAAAATACGCGAAGTAAGTACTTTTAAGATTTAGCTATTTTGTAACCAGGGCCGAAATTAGGGCCTCCTCTAGGGCTTATTTTTGTCCCTAAATGCTGTAATATACAAACAATATTGGCGTTTAATTTGGAGCATGTCCCAATTGTCCCTGTGGCAATACAATACCATAGGCTTTAATCTGCTCTCATCCTGTTTTAGAAATTTTGGTGCTTTTGGCACATCCACTAATCCTCAAAAAATACTAACTACTCTGTCTTCTTTTCTCTCTCTCTCTCCCTCTCCTTCCATTTGCTCATCCTGCTTTAGAAATGTTGGTGTTTTTGGCACATCTACTAATATCCGTCCAAATGGAGTGTGCCTGAAGGCATTTGATGTGTTCCAATCCGCTCAATCCCATAAAAAAAGAACAAGAAGAAAACAACAACAACAACCACACCAACATTATGAAAATACAGAAAGTACAACAAATTGGCGATGAATATTCATTTTTCCCATGAAATTCAATGCAATTTTTTTCCTATGAAACAAAAATTAAAAGTTTGGGCTTTATGAAGTGCTCGTAAGCTTTGTAGAAAGGTACAGGTATATGTCTAGCTGCTGTTAGCTGGCAAACCAGAGAGATAAGTGAAATTGGTGTCAAATATCTTATTCGTTGAGTACAATTTTTTGAAGGTGTAGGCTCAATATAATATCAATGCACCAATTTGTACTACCTATGTAGTATGTATGTACCTACCAGTACACTTACTTACCTAGGCTTTGGGCTCCTCTTGCTTACATACTCAGGGTAGGTATGTATATTATTGTGTGTATAACCTAGGTAAAAATGTAAAATTAACAGGATTATTGTATCCCATTTGGTGTTCATACACATTCACACATCATCAACAATATTAGAAAAAGAGAAAGAAGAAGAAAATAGTTAAATGCTTATGTTTAACATTTTGGTGCTTTTGGCACATCCACTAATCCTCAAAAAATACTAACTACTCTGTCTTCTTTTCTCTCTCTCTCCCTCTCCTTCCATTTGCTCATCCTGCTTTAGAAATGTTGGTGTTTTTGGCACATCCACTAATATCCGTCCAAATGGAGTGTGCCTGAAGGCATTTGATGTGTTCCAATCCGCTCAATCCCATAAAAAAAAAGCAAGAAGAAGAAAACAACAACCACACCAACATTATGAAAATACAGAAATTACAACAAATTGGCGATGAATATTCATTTTTCCCATGAAATTCAATGCATTTTTTTTCCTATGAAACAAAAATTAAAAGTTTGGGCTTTATGGAGTGCTCGTAAGCTTTGTAGAGAGGTACAGGTATATGTCTAGCTGCTGTTAGCTGGCAAACCAGAGAGATAAGTGAAATTGGTGTCAAATATCTTATTCGTTGAGTACAAGTGATCACTGCTCACTGCCTCTACCACTCTACTGACCTCCATTTGTCTGTGTTCTTCTCACACAGATAGACTTAGCAGGAACTTTTGCCTTAGTGTCTACGGCGTCTTTTATCAATATTATTTTCCGAGAAATAAAAATTACGTAAAAAATATTTTTATTTTCCTTCCAATATTCTAACGGTCCTAACGCGCGTGTGATTTAAAATTTATTTTCAAATCTGAATGATCGTGAAAAGATGTGTAAATCTCTTTATTGAATTTTTACTTTTATACGTGTTTTGTATAGATTTTTTTTAAAATTCAAGAATGGACCTTTTAAAAATTTTAAGTTCAATAATTTTGGCTTCTTCCTTTTAAGTTATTTTTATTTGTTCAGTGCTTCTTGAGTGTGGATTTTAATTTGGTGATAACGAGATTACAGAATATTATTGGAGGATTTACGTTACCCTTCTCTTCTAACATTTCTTCCCAAAGGTATGTTACACTATTACAGTTAGAATTGACAGCTTTTAGCTGTGGGTAGGTAGACACTTCTTACCTAAATGTTTAGCCTGCATACTACTGCATAGGTTTTCTTATTTAAATACCATATGTTGGTAGGCAAATTTGTAATTAAAATGTCTAATCACATAATACCTAACTTTTGTGGTTTTGTTAAAAATTGTAACAAAATCGGAGATAAGTAGGTACATAATACGTACCAGCCTTTTAAAAAGACTATAATTGCTTGAAATAAACTTGTTAAAACAAACTACCTTCATTCATTCGAGAATCGGAAAGAAAGTTCCTTTAGGTCACTGAGGAATCAGGTCTAGAAAGTTCCAAGTTTATAAATAAGAAACTTGGAGACCTATCTAAAAGTTCAAAATAACACTAAAGTTTAAATCTAAAGTCTATAATGAAGAGATTTAAAATTTACTGATCCTAGGTATAAGTAATTAATCATTTTCAACAATTTTAGACATTGGTAAGTCTACGAGTAGATATCCATGCTAGAAATAAAGTTGGCCTGTGGTCTTTTTAAAAACGATTAATTTGGATGATTTGGTAATTTAGAAACATCCACTAAAAATAATACGTTAATACTGTCTCTCTCCTATGTACCTATATCACATTGAAGTTTAGAAATGTTGGTACTTTTGGCACATCCACTAATCCTCTAAAAATACAAAGTTTGACCTCTATCAAGCTCCTTACTCCCTCAAGAATTTCTCTCCTAAATTCTGGAATGGTATGGCTCTTATTTCCCATCATGTCACCAATATAAGCACATGTTACGCTACATGAGTCTAACTGACTGGTTGGTAATTCAGTGAACTGTAGACCTCATCATGTAGATAGAAAAGACACCCCTAAAGGTCCAAAATCACAAAACGTAACAAATCCCCTTAGTTGTTCCGAACAAATAATAATTCTCCAATTAATTAATTTGTGCCAAAATAATTTGTGATCATTTGTGCCAAATTTCACGAAACTTGCACACGTCCTGCCCTCCTAAATTCTGGAATGGTATGGCTTTTATTTTCCATCATGTCACCAATATAAGCACATGTTACGCTACATGAGTCTAACTGACTGTTTGGTAATTCAGTGAACTGTAGACCTCATCATTTAGATAGAAAAGACACCCCTAAAGGTCCAAAATCACAAAATGTAACACATCCCCTTTTTTGTTCCCAACAAATAATAATTCTCCAATTAATTAATTTGTGCCAAAATAATTTGTGATCATTTGTGCCAAATTTCACGAAACTTGCACACGTCCTCGAGAGTTTCCGCCAAACATGTGTAATTCGTGAGCAAATATTATGTAAACAGACAAACTACTCAAAAAAAGTACGAGGTAAAAGATTGAAAACTTATAGCTTGATTCTTTCAATTATTTTTGTCCATAACCTAAAGCAACGTAGAACTTATAGACACCAAGGGGAGAAATTTAACAAACTGGGTCTTTTCTATTCTCCTCATGGAAGGCGTAGGCAGATAAGATAGAGTTTGTAATGAGAAATATTCCTGAAGTCTAAAATATGGCCATATAGATGGACAGGAAGATAAGACCCATACCTACATTGTATTATTGTAGCCGGAGAACAAATTAATTTTTAAAATGTAAACATTTTATTCTCAGCCCAAGCCCATTTGAATGAAGTAGGTAATAAGGCAAAGTAAGAAACGGATAGATCCTATGAGTACATGTGATTATCGCTGAAGGAGAGAGAAACAAGAAGTACTAAACGAAGATAAAGACTTTACGGTGGATAAGAATGAAATGTTTATTATTGGCAAATAGTTGTGAAGAAAGTGAATGTTTCTCCAAGTCTGTGCTGGGTGATTGGATCAGCTATTAGGAAGATAATGTACCGATGTATGAGATATAAACGATTTCGGTATTGTACATATTGCAGTTGAAACGCGATGTCACGATAGATATTACTTATAGGCAATGGATCAACTTTCTATATCTCTCAAGTGAAGTTATAATAGTCCTACAGGTGAATCACCTGCTGTCTTTTGAGAACGAAATCCATTGATAAATTGATATCAATATCTAAGTCAAGGCGATACTATACCTTGTTTAGAGTGGATAGATTTGGATAAACAAATAGACATCAACCTTCTACACCTTGATGATACATTTTCCTAGACATTAATTGATGTCATCTGCAAAAGCATACCCATTACCTAAATGTATACCGAGGTACCTATACATTTCAATATTTGTTTCTTGTTAGTATTAGAACAGTTTATATTCAAATTACAGTTTAGTTTACAGGTGAACTATAATGGGATAATATAATTATGTAAATTAAGCTTGGATTATGTGGAAACACCTTTTTTTTTTTTTTTTTTTTTTTTTTTAATCCTTTACTTGCCTGTTTACAATTCTCACATGGCCTACATAGGTACATAGAAGAAGATTATTTGTAACAAAACCTTCCTTTTATATGGGCCTAGGTATATCACTTTATTTTATTTTATTTTTATTATTATCTATTTTTCCCCAAAATAATAGGTACCTAACTAGTGTTTTATTCGAGTCATCATTAAAGAGGAAGAAGTGAACCCAGAAGTAATGATTGTAGCATTTTAATTAGAACTCCCTGTAGGTAGAACATTCACGGATCTAATTAATTAATTAATTTAAGTACCTACTACCTGCTCATGCTGGTTCCCATTATGATGAGCCTTCTTCATATCATTTCCCACACGCACTGCGCTCGCTAGCATCAAGTACCACTTTCTAAATTGCAACGAGGTAAAAATAAACAATGTTCGTCCAGTAATAAGTACTGGCGAGGTGCAGTCTTCAAGGTCGGATGACCGGCAAATCACGCCAGCTTGAAGACAAAAGAGTGAAAGTCACGAAGAAAATAAAACAGCGAGGATAAGCTTTAGCGAACCAATTAGAGTGAACGCGGAGTTGTTAAGTGTTAATGAGCAATGAATGAGTAATGAGCAACAATGAGGATAAAATGTGAGGCAATTTTCATAAGTACCTATGTACCCAATTCTGATTGGGTTGGACTGATTGAGAGGCTGACGAAAAACGCCGACCCCGTCTGTACACGGGAAAAGGCGAAGAAAAAGAAGAAAGGGAAGTATTTAGTATTTTGTTTCCTCTCGCCGATTTGATGAGAGGCATACTACGGGATAGGCATGCTACGACACAGACCACACGCGTCTAATGTAGCAGTTGTTTCATTGCTACGAAATAAAAACGGCGGTGAATCACTCATCTTTTTTAAACATTAAGAAGTGCCTACTTTATTTTATCATAACTGCCTAATACCCAATCCCTTTACGTATCTAGCATCCAGATGTTCTCATTACCAGATCCAGACGTGATCTCTCATCCTATTGGTATTGATCTATTTTACTATAGATCAATACCAGATTCAACTTCAGACAGATTCAGATTCAACTCATTCAAGAGTTACCTAATGAGATTCATTCAAACAATGCACCATAGATAGATGATACATTGATACCTACTTCACGAATTAGAAAATTTTATTGTGACAATTTTGAGGGAATCCCTTGAATTTTTCTATTGAACTAAATTGTAATAATACCTAAAAGTACCAGAGTAGGCTCATGGAATTATTTTGTTTCTGTCTATACAGTACCTACTTTATCTTATCATAACTGCCTAATGTCTACATAAAACATGTTTTATAGCGTACCAGCAGTGAAATTTCTCGGGTTTTCTTCTTTATCTGTGATTTCATCAACATCTTCGCAATGCTCCCCGAATTATTATTCATCCTTGTGTGTTTTTGTGTTTTCGCTCTGTGGGGCAGAACGGCTTGGGAAATACCTATTTCGTGTTTTGATGAAAAGTGAAAATGAGATGAATTTTGCATTAGAATATAATAGACATGAAGGTACCCACATTATTGTGTTACGTCTGACATAATCATTGAAGTCGGAGCATTGTTTAACAAGAGTAATGCAGGCCAATTAAGATTTAACGGCGGTGAAACACTCATCTTTTTTAAACTTTAAGAAGTGCCTACTTTATTTTATCATAACTGCCTAATACCCAATCCCTATACGTATCTAGCATCCAGATGTTCTCATTACCAGATCCAGACGTGATCTCTCATCCTGTTGGTATTGATCTATTTTACTATACAACATCGACAGATTCAACTTCAGACAGATTCAGATTCAACTCATTCAACAGTTACCTAATGAGATTCGTTCAAACAATGCACCATAGATAGATGATACATTGATACCTACTTCACGAATTAGAAAATTTTATTGTGACAATTTTGAGGGAATCCCTGCTAGTTTGGTGAGAGGGTTCTGCCCCTTATATTCTAACCAGAAGACATCCTGTGACCTTGAAGCTTCCGTTTTTAAACCTCTTTACTATGGTTTCCTTTACAACACTAGACAAGTTATGTTCATAGGTACATATTTTTAAGTCGGTACCTACCTACCTACGACCTTCGCGCTTCGTGTCAAATTAGCTGGTATAGGGTACATGTTTTGTAACGAAACATTGCTCAACTTAGTTCTATCTCTCTTAAAAAAAACACCAAATAGATACCTACTTACCTTTAAAGTTGGTTTGTCTGGATAGTTTTTGGGTCCAAAAAGCTAGCTCTTTTTCAAAACCTATAAGGTAAGCTCTCAAACTCGATACATTACGTAGGTATCTACATTATGTTTCATAAGAGATTCAGACCTTCGCGCTTCGTGTCAAATATTATAGCTGGTATAGGGTACATGTTTTGTAACGACAATTTGCTCAACTGAGTTCTATCTCTCTTAAAAAAAAAACACCAAATAGATACCTACTTACCTTTAAAGTTGGTTTGTCTGGATAGTTTTTGGGTCCAAGAAGCTAGCTCTTTTTCAAAACCTATAAGGTAAGCTCTCAAACTCGATACATTACGTAGGTATCTACATTATGTTTCATAAGAGATTCAACCCCAAAGGATGGCACAAAATCTCCTTGTATACCAGCTCTAGCAATTTGACATTCCATAAGAGAAATCTTAGTGACATACTGTTCATCTCTAGCCTGATGATTTCATATCGACATTGTTCTTGATCATCTAATTCCCTCACAAAGTTACTGAGACATCAATCAAGACATCTAATTCCTCCCTCTAGCATCTTGTCTAATCACTTGTATTACAATTTCTAATTAAGAGATAGTGGAGAGTAGGCTATAGCAATGTGACATTCCATAAGAGAGATCTTAGTGACATACTGTTCATCTCTAGCCTGATGATTTCATATCGACATTGTTCTTGATCATCTAATTCCCTCACAAAGGAGACATCAATCAAGACATCTAATTCCTCCCTCTAGCATCTTGTCTAATCACTTGTATTACAATTTCTAATTAAGAGATAGTGGAGAGAACGACTTGACAAGTCTGAAAAGAAATTTAATTTCTCTCCATCACATAACTGGTCTGGCATATTTGTCATGTCTGCTTAATATTACCACTGGTAGAGAGTAATTAATAAGAATAGAAACGATTATACATTATGGACTGAAGACCATATGTAGTGGGCTTATAAATGTCACAACAGGTTTCGATAGTCGAGGATTCACTCCATCAGGGTATAAGGTAAGATGCCAACGGTTAAAGTTATAAATAGGTCATGGTGTTTTGCGTAAATAGCTAAGGTACTCCTGCAGTACTCTACCTACCCAGGCTATTAATACCAGCCTGTTATTAACATTTCACTTTGCAGATGGATGAAAGATGACTCTCCTACGCACGTACATACATAGTTCATTGAAAAAATGGCATAAAATGTTCCTTATTATCCATACATAGAGACATGGAATTTTTGTTTACTTTTTCCAAAATAATTTGGCAGTTTATTGAGAACCATAACCAAACCATGTGGTCAATATAACAATGAATATTTTGGAAGGTACATTGGTGTCTGTTGGGTACTATACTGACGTACATACGTATACAAACTCCATTGTATGTACCTGCATGCTCATAACTTTCACATTAATGTGATTATGTGACAGACATTAAAACCCAATTTATAAATATACAATCAACCTGATGGTAACAAACGCTAATGTAGAACTTAACAGCTAGTGGCGCCCTTGTAAGGGAGTTGTTGGATATTCACTACAAAAAAGGCGAGGAAAAACAAGAAAGGGAAGTATTGTGTCTCTTCCACGCCCATCTGATGAGAGGCATACTACGGGATGGGCATGCTACGACACAGACCACACGCGTCTAATGTAGCAGTTGTTTATGGTGAATACTATCATGCTATTCACTGAATAGCATGATGAATCCTCTGAACTTGTGCCTCCATAATACGTTCTCAATAGTTTCACCACCAGATCGGTAAGTAAGAGAGGTAACATTAGTAATATGTCTATCTCACGGACACGGAAAGTAATGTATATATGTAGCTACTAGCTAAGTACATTAGATTTGACAGTCTACTTCAGAAGTTCTCATATGATTTAAGTAGATATTCCGGTAGGTTACCATGATTATCATAATACTGTTTCTTAAAAAGGTCTTTTCTAAACTCATCACTTGATTCTCCCGTTCCTGATTCATCCCAGTGACATGGGAACAATTTATTATCTTGATCTACCAACAGTAAGTAAAATAGAAAGTCCCCCGGCTGATTTTAATTTTGCTCACAAGAAGGAACGTATTTATTATATTAAATCTTGTGGTTTATCCTCTAAGTTGTGGCGGACTTGAAATTGTTTTTTTGTGCGTCTATCATGCCGTGGTCATGACCTAAATGGTTTTTGAGGAGTGTGTGGACTGTGGAGCAAACTGTTGCAAATTCTGTGCCATTTTCGGGAGGTGTGTACTGGTTAATGTCATGTTTCAGCGCTAGAAATGTGGTATTTGTATTGTTCTCCTAAGACCCCAGACTCTCTCTGCCTTATAAATTGCTAGAAACTTTAACTTTGGTGATGAAACTATCTGTTCTGTCACCATCATTTTTCATGTTGACACTTCTTAGGAATTTTATTCAAAAGGTTGAGTACTATCTTAACCTTGAGGAGTGTGTGGACTGTGGAGCAATCTGTTGCAAATTCTGTGCCATTTTCGGGAGGTGTGTACTGGTTAATGTCATGTTTCAGCGATAGAAATGTGGTATTTGTATTGTTCTCCTAAGACCCCAGACTCTCTCTGCCTTATAAATTGCTAGAAACTTTAACTTCGGTGATGAAACTATCTGTTCTATCACCATCATTTTTCATGTTGACACTTCTTAGGAATTTTATTCAAAAGGTTGAGTACTATCTTAACCACAACATACACCACCACCTATCCTACACCATATGTTTCACGTCTCACTACACCACTGGTACGTTTAATGTAAGTATTGTACGTATAGTAAAATTGAATGAAAGTGAAATGAAAATCATAAAAGATCACAAACTCACCAGGGAGCTGAACTTGTGTGATCAATATGATCTGTATTCTTGTGTTTGTTGAGAGTTGTGTTTATTACTTCGCAGCATGACGTGAAATCTAATTCAAGTCAATCTAGGGGAGAAAGACGGGGAAGAATAAAGTGCCAGAGGATTGTATAAGTAATCGATTGCCTTGATGAGTCGTAGACATTTCAATTATTATCCTCTGCTAAAAGTCATAGGGTTGATTTCACAAACTTTCTTTTTCTGATAAACCTATACAAATCAAATGGAACTTCTTAACAGGCTGTTAGCTCAACAGGCCTAAATACTGAAAAAATATTGTGTAAATCCACCCATAACCATTTTTACAAAAGTCTCGAACGCATGCCCTCACAGTTAATTAATTGTTACTATCAAAAGCTAATCAAAAAACTTTTGATTGTAAAATTGGGCAAAATCAAAGGGCTATCAACAGAAAATTTGGTACTGCTGTAATATGCAGAAAAAATTAAAAAATAAAATTAATGATGGTGATAGATGGTCATTGGGTCTAACTGCAGTCAAAATCTCCCAAAACATCTCGTATCTACTCCCCTGCTACAAAATTCCAACACAACCTAAGGATCATTATCATTTCTGAATGAAAGAGACACAGACCAATTTCACTTTTGTTCCGAGTCTTAAATCTTGTTGTACTCTCAAGAGATTTTACAATTGATCTACGTAGAAATGAAAGAGACACAGACCAATTTCACTTTTGTTCCGAGTCTTAAATCTTGTTGTACTCTCAAGAGATTTTACCATTGATCTACGTAGAATTGCAGTCTGCATAGCTTGCAGCATGTTTTTATTGCAGTATAACCTTCCTAATTGCTCTGGTATTATGGCTGCAATGTCCACACGAACACCTACGTACCTAGCGACAGTGATTCATTTTCCTTTTTTTAATAGGCATTTACTATGGATCTCGGATACTAGGATACTACTGGGTTGACTGGTAGAAGTCTCAACAGTGCAAATATTTGATCGGATATTTGCTCTTTGAGACAACATATTCTGCATAACTATTGCTTCCCTCTTGCTCTTGTAGCTTTCTTCGTGCGGAATGATGAATGGCCGGGTAGGGCAGTACTATCTTATGCGGATGTAATTTATTCACCCAAAGCATAATACCTAGGTAGGTTAACATAATAAGTGTGGGATATTCCTTGATCACAGAACTTTTGTAATGTCTACTCTGACAGAGTGACCACTAGAATTGTTTGTCATGCTACATAAGAATTGTGGCAGAAAGATGTTCACGATAACATTGTATTCAAACTGATATTGTGATTCTGATTTTTGTTTCACACTCATTGTTCTTCTTACTTTCCATTTCAAAACCACCACACTGTTCAATTCATTCCTGCCAGACTTCCATTATCTTATTATTAGATTTCAGATAGTTAGTTCTGCTTCATAGAGTTTTTTTCTTCTTGAATATTATGCTGATAATGAAAACTCGTTAGATAATCTGACCAAACGGTCGGATATATTATAATAACCTGATGTGTAGATATTTACATTCTGAATGGAATCCGCTCTTTCCAGTATTTAAATAATCTAGATTGAAACAAATTACACACTCTGACAGCTCTGGAACGCGAAATGCGAGAGTAAGTTTCTAAAAAGTGATCATTTAGTATGAATGAATTTACAGGATCTGCTGTAAGTAGATCTTGAGCTATTTGAATAAACTTTTGTTACATCATATGAACCTGATTAAATAAGCTCATCATTACCTCTTAGGCTATCTATGACATCATTCCCATTGGAACTGATGAGACAGCATTTCAAAAGAGAATTTCCATAATCACCTATCTCTCTGTCTTCGGTAGGGCTCTGACAGGAAACAAAATCATCCTGCTTGTCTATCCACTTTGGAAATCCGAGCGGAAAACTTTCCCTGGAAAATGGAAATTTTGCTCCACCTTATCAGACCTTTTCTATTACTAATTCCTTCAACCTGCCGGTCATAATAACTCATAAGAAGCAAGTTAGAAGCGAAACTATATCTTCTATCTTCTCATTCCACTTGCAGTGCGCGGCTCAGACTATGATTCCGAGATTCTGACCCACAGCCACAGTGTCCTAAGTTCCAAGGCCTCAAGGCTATGTTCGACTTTCTCCCTATCTTCTCATTCCACTTGCAGTGCGCGGCTCAGACTATGATTCTGAGATTCTGACCCACAGCCACAGTGTCCTAAGTTCCAAGGCCTCAAGGCTATGTTCGACTTTCTCTCGTCTTGAGTTTCATATCTCCGGGTAAAAATTTCGTCCCGTGTTTTATTGTTTTCGATCGTAATTGTAGGAATCGAATCTTTTGATTAATAAAATAATTTCATTTATCATATCTCCGCTCTGATGGTAATAGTAAACTATCGTCACCTGACGCACCAACTCGCCCGTTATTTCTACTTATCATTCTAATGAGCTTTACCTGTTCCATTCCACGAGGCTTTGGTTTTGAATTCTAGAATTGAATGAAATGGAAAAGAACAATGGTCCTTAGGTACGTCCTTGCCTCTTACTTACTTTCCGTGTCCTAAAGTTAACAATAAAAGACTAATAAAGTTACTTTGGTCAGAGTAGGTAAAGTGAATCTGTCACACCCACAAATTAAAATTAATAGTAAGGTGATTCTTCCACTAGCTACCTAAAGTATATTTATTTTAGAGTGAAGTAAATCTGACACATCCACCAGCCATAGTGAATTTAGAGTGCGCGGTGAATTTGTCACATCCACTAGTAAAGTAAAGTGGATAAGCCGTAAAACAATTTATTGCTATTTACTTTTATCTACTTGTATTTCTTTGTTCCTATACCTAGATACATCGTCTTGATACATATCTATATAATTATGTACTTGTAATAATTGTATGTTTTAATGTCTATAGATAGATACATTGTCCTAATCCTGAATAACGGTACTTTTTGTTTACATTAAGAGTAGTTTCGTGAGAGGGTTCTGCCTTTCATTTATTGCGTTACCTGCTAAATGTCTTCTAAAAACTCAAAAGAATACTTTTATTATTCCGTCCATAAAAACCTATTTGCTTATAATAGTTATGATTCTAGAGCACAGAACAGAAAGTACCTAGTTACCTTCCTACGTACATACCTACATTAATAGGTTGAAACTGTTTTCAAGAAAGTTGAAATGTTCTTGAAACAGACATGTTCGTCAAAAAGTTCAAGGCGGAAAGATTTCATTGGTTGATCTCATCGGGGCATTCCTGAATAGTCAATAACAAACATTCAGCTAGTCAAGTCTAGTTGTAGACTTGATATAGGCTTCTGAATTCATTGACATTATATGTGTGTAATGTACGGTACACTTGTACCATATTCCATTGATTGAAACCAGTCACTAGCAGCCTCTCTACTGGAATATGTTCTCATAAGGTTTGATCTAGATCTTCTGTTCCGTGTATCATGATTACTTCTGCTAGTTTTATAGGTCGTACAGACTGTGTCTAACGTCCAGAACAACAAATTTGTGTATTGACGAGAACCAGAGTAAAATTAAAGTCTTCTGAGATTATCTTTGAGCAAACATGGGCCTGGATCACTAAAATTTATAGATATACCCACTTTACATGTAAACATACCCCAGAAAATCTAGTAAGTTATAAATAGGTCATGGTGTTTTGCGTAAATAGCTAAGGTACTCCTGCAGTACTCTACCTACCTAGTACCTAGGCTATTAATACCAGCCTGTTATTAACATTTCACTTTGCAGATGGATGAAAGATGACTCTCCTACGCACGTACATACATAGTTCGTTGAAAAAATGGCATAAAATGTTCCCTATTATCCATACATAGAGACATGGAATTTTTGTTTACTTTTTCCAAAATAATTTGGCAGTTTATTGAGAACCATAACCAAACCATGTGGTCAATATAACAATGAATATTTTGAAGGTACATATACACTGGTGTCTGTTAGGTACTACTTATACTGTTTAGGATGTAGGTATACAAACTCCATTGTATCTACCTGCATGCTCATAACTTTCACATTAATGTGATTATGTGACAGACATTAAAACCCAATTTATAAATACAATCAACCTGATGGTAACAAACGCTAATGTAGAACTTAACAGCTAGTGGCGCCCTTGTAAGGGAGTTGTTGGATATTCACTACACTTATTAAATGAGATATTATTGAACTTACTGAATATTGAATTACTGACATCGATTTTGTCTATTTGCATGGTGAATAGGTACTATCATGCTATTCACTGAATAGCATGATGAATCCTCTGAACTTGTGCCTCCATAATACGTTCTCAATAGTTTCACCACCAGATCGGTAAGTAAGAGAGGTAACATTAGTAATATGTCTATCTCACGGACACGGAAAGTAATGTATATATGTAGCTACTAGCTAAGTACATTAGATTTGACAGTCTACTTCAGAAGTTCTCATATGATTTAAGTAGATATTCCGGTAGGTTACCATGATTATCATAATACTGTTTCTTAAAAAGGTCTTTTCTAAACTCATCACTTGATTCTCCCGTTCCTGATTCATCCCAGTGACATGGGAACAATTTATTATCTTGATCTACCAACAGTAAGTAAAATAGAAAGTCCCCCGGCTGATTTTAATTTTGCTCACAAGAAGGAACGTATTTATTATATTAAATCTTGTGGTTTATCCTCTAAGTTGTGGCGGACTTGAGATTTCTGATCTCTTTTCCCCCCATTCCACACAAGTTCTAACGAAAGTTCTAACATGACTTCTAGATAACACAAATATTATGATAAGATCGGAAATAAACCAATTTGACATAATGATTATCCAGGTGCTTACCTAATGAAGCGTTCTATTAAACCACGATTTGGTCTGAATATTATTGATAGATACCTACGTCAGTTTTGCCTTGACAAGGTCGTCATAATCTACAAATAAACCAATGAACCATTTCTTTGGAAACCATCCGTGTATGAATTTCTGATCTCTTTTCCCCCCATTCCCACAAGTTCTAACGAAAGTTCTAACATGACTTCTAGATAACACAAATATTATGATAAGATTGGAAATAAACCAATTTGACATAATGATTATGTAGGTGCTTACCTAATGAAGCGTTCTATTAAACCACGATTTGGTCTGAATATTATTGATAGATACAGATACCTACGTCAGTTTTGCCTTGACAAGGTCGTCATAATCTACAAATAAACCAATGAACCATTTCTTTGGAAACCATCCGTGTATGAAGATTCTTGAATTTTTTAATGTTTGTGATAGATATGATATTAGGTAAGAATCAGAGGATGGCCAGGAAATGAGTGATGTGGGTTGATTACATATCAAAGGGCATTTATCTAGTTACGAGGTTTCGTAGGTTTACCTCGGTGGCGTAGTGGTCAAGGCGCTCGTTTGGTAAAAAGGAAGGTGAGGGTTCAATCCCAGCTGAGGCATCATATTTTGCGACATTTAGACTTTAGAGTATAGTGAAAAATGCCCAATATCTAAACCGTTTTACACATAAGTTTACCTATTTCAAATACGAAATTTTTGCATTGGCGGAAGAAGATGTCTCAAACCACAAGAGTAGTTGTAGTTGTGGGTACTTCAGAGTTCCATCAGTAATGATAAGGGCATTTATCTAGTTACGAAACCTACCTCGGTGGCGTAGTGGTCAAGGCGCTCGTTTGGTAAAAAGGAAGGTGAGGGTTCAATCCCAGCTGAGGCATGATATTTTGCGACATTTAGAGTATAGTGAAAAATGCCCAATATCTAAACCGTTTTACACATAGGTTTACCTATTTGAATTACGAAATTTTTGCATTGGCGGAAGAAGATGTCTCAAACCACAAGAGTAGTTGTAGTTGTGGGTACTTCAGAGTTCCATCAGTAATGATAATCAGTAACACGTCCCATATTTACAATTACAACACTTGAGATACTCAAACTATAGTCAATTACTCATGTACATACCTAGCTATCGAACCACCAATATTTTGCCACAAGTAGCTGTGCATACAAGTTACTGAACAACTATACCTATTTACTATATCACTCAGCTACAAGGAACTACATGCTATAACTACCGAACTAGCCACTGGCCGCTGCAATACTTCCTTACACCCAGACAATAGACAAAATATTGTCAATAGACAGTGGACTAGACTGAATCAATAAGAGGACCTAATGTCCAATTAAATTTGACAATAAGAACATTATGTACGGCTGTACCATGTTGTATAAATAATTGAAAAGAAATTTAATTTCTCTCCATCACATACCTGGTCTGGCATATTTGTCATGTCTGCTTAATATTATCACTGGTAGAGAGTAATTAATAAGAATAGAAACGATTATACATTATGGACTGAAGACCATATGTAGTGGGCATATAAAGGTCACAACAGGTTTCGATAGGCGAGGATTCACTCCATCAGGGTACCTATAAGGTAAGATTCCAACGGTTGAAGACTTCATCTAGAATTTTCTAGGCGTCCGCGCTGAGTGCCAAAAGCCATTAGCTTCTCGTCTTAAGGGTATGAACATTTCTATCGTAAAACCTATCTCAACATTTTATCTCACTATTGTAAATTATAACACAAACACACCTACATTGTAAATGAGTCCCAAAACTCCTCAACCATAACCCATTGTATTGAAGACACATAACCAAAATACTGAAATTGTGATTGACAATCATTTGGACTTTTGGGCCATTGTTCCTTGGAAAATCCTTTCAAACAGCGCATATATCTAATTATAATTATCGTTTTGACTATATAGGTACCAATACTTACTTGCTCGTACTTATCCGTGACCAGGGTCTAGACGACCCTAAGTCTGTTCAATACTGCCTCTCCAACTGAGTCTGTCCTGTGCTGCATCCGTCCATGTCTCCGGATCCAACCCCATCTCTGTTACATCTTCCTTAATAGATACATTAGGTACTAATATTTAATACATATTTCTGGACATGGTCTTCACTTGACTGGAGAAGACCATGTCCAGAAATATGGTATGATATAGTACTTGACACATACCTCCAACTCAACAACAAAAAAAAACTAATAACTTACGAGTACTTAAAGTAATTCTGTTTTCTTTTCTGTGTGTTTCAGCCTCTTCTTTGTTCATTCTTCCTATCGTCTTTCATAAGAATGAAGCAAAGTAAAAATCATTTCCTCATCTTCTATTCAATAGCATGTATTTACTTGTTAAAGGTAAGAGTTTGTTCTTTTCATTATAATATCTAGGTATAAGTAATTAATGTAGTTTTACACTATTAATAATACCTTTTTCATTAGTCGTTGGTAATTTCTGATCTCTTTTCCCCCCATTCCCACAAGTTCTAACGAAAGTTCTAACATGACTTCTAGATAACACAAATATTATGATAAGATTGGAAATAAACCAATTTGACATAATGATTATGTAGGTGCTTACCTAATGAAGCGTTCTATTAAACCACGATTTGGTCTGAATATTATTGATAGATACAGATACCTACGTCAGTTTTGCCTTGACAAGGTCGTCATAATCTACAAATAAACCAATGAACCATTTCTTTGGAAACCATCCGTGTATGAAGATTCTTGAATTTTTTAATGTTTGTGATAGATATGATATTAGGTAAGAATCAGAGGATGGCCAGGAAATGAGTGATGTGGGTTGATTACATATCTAAGGGCATTTATCTAGTTACGAAACCTACCTCGGTGGCGTAGTGGTCAAGGCGCTCGTTTGGTAAAAAGGAAGGTGAGGGTTCAATCCCAGCTGAGGCATGATATTTTGCGACATTTAGAGTATAGTGAAAAATGCCCAATATCTAAACCGTTTTACACATAGGTTTACCTATTTCAATTACGAAATTTTTGCATGGGCGGAAGAAGATGTCTCAAACCACAAGAGTAGTTGTAGTTGTGGGTACTTCAGAGTTCCACCAGTAATGATAATCAGTAACACGTCCCATATTTACAATTACAACACTTGAGATGCTCAAACTATAGTCAATTACTCATGTACATACCTAGCTATCGAACCACCTATATCACTCAGCTACAAGGAACTACATGCTATAACTACCGAACTAGCCACTGGCCGCTGCAATACTTCCTTACACCCAGACAATGGACAAAATATTGTCAATAGACAGTGAACTAGACTGAATCAATAAGAGGACCTAATGTCCAATTAAATTTGACAATAAGAACATTATGTACGGCTGTACCATGTTGTATAAATAAAGAAAACGTGGTAGTACGTCATAACAAAAGTAATATGTAGGAAGTAGGAATGTAGATTGTAGCTATATCTGCTTGATTGAAATATTCAACTTCAGTGTAAACTATGCAAAAACGTCCAATATTGAAAGATTTCAATCATAAGTGTTCCAACATATCAAAAAACAAATAGACAAATGTAAATAACAATATTGTCTATCTACAATTTACAGACTGAAAACCATCATACCTTCATAATGTCTAGCAACATTTTAGACAAGATATGAAAATGTTTCTAACTCTCAGCAGGGAGTACGTCATGACCTTAATCAGTCAAATTAATTCAAACTGTTGCTTTCAAAGTGTTGCATCATTCAAACATCAGAACTGCAATCAAAACAATAAATAAATTATCCGGACCTATCGTAATAACATCATTCTCGTAATACTATATACCTAGGTACATATTTTGGTATGTTAATTTTGGTATTGGACAGGTAGGTAAGACTGGAACAAGGAACAGGTATTTTATAGGTAATATCTGCAATCTACATAAGTAAGTCTAAGAGTGTAAGTTTCGTTTATTAGTCAGGTGCAAAGTTTCATATTCACTCCATAAAATTTCAATTATTTCTTTGCTTTCGCATCGTATGTACCTATCTATTTGCATAATTGGAGAGCTATTTGTACTTACTCTTGAAAATTGAAAGTTACACCGTTTTCTTATTCCGATATAATACCTGGTTTAGCAGCAATGGATTATTCAACGTCCACTAATATCCAAAAATTCCATGGAAAGCGAAACTAGCGAAAGTAGATGTCCAGCTAAATAATCTAAAACACGCATCTGCAATCAATCTCGTAGTAAAATATTGGAGTTATTATTGCGTGGTTGTCATGAGATGCGTGCTTCTAAATAGGCACTCAATCAAGATCTTATAGGTACATATTTTGGTATGTTAATTTTGGTATTGGGCAGGTAAGTAAGACTGGAACAGGTATTTTATAGGTAATATCTGCAATCTACATAAGTAAGTCTAACACCCACATTTATGAACAAAATGCTGGCTCTTAAGTTCGTGCTAAGCATAGTCTCAAGGCATTTGATTGGTCAATTTTGACTTGAGACTGATCTAAGAACGATCATTCTTGTTCATAAATACGAGTGTCAGAGTGTAATTTCCGTTTATCAGTCAGGTGCAAAGTTTCATATTCACTCCATAAAATTTCAAATATTTCTGTGCCTTCGCATCGTATGTACCTATCTATTTGCATAATTGGAGAGCTAGTAGGTACATATTTTGGTATGTTAATTTTGGTATTAGACAGGTAAGTAGGTAAGACTGGAACAGGTATTCTAAAGGTAATATCTGCAATCTACATAAGTAAGTCTAAGAGTGTAAGTTTCGTTTATTAGTCAGGTACAAAGTTTCATATTCACTCCATAAAATTTCAAATATTTCTGTGCCTTCGCATCGTATGTACCTATCTATTTGCATAATTGGAGAGCTATTTGTACTCACTCTTGAAAATTGAAAG
This sequence comes from Diaphorina citri, assembly GCF_000475195.1. NCBI lineage: Eukaryota > Metazoa > Arthropoda > Insecta > Hemiptera > Psyllidae > Diaphorina > Diaphorina citri. Next base: position 251,857 of record NW_007377585.1, read on the forward strand.
TTAGACCGTTTTCTTATTTCGAGATAATACCTGGTTTAGCAGCAATGGATTATTCAACGTCCACTAATATCCAAAAATTCTATGGAAAGCGAAACTAGCGAAAGTGGATGTCCAGCTAAATAATCTAAAACACGCATCTACAATCAATCTCGTAGTAAAATATTGGAGTTATTATTGCGTGGTTGTCATGAGATGCGTGCTTCTAAATAGGCACTCAATCAAGATCTTTCCCGGTAAATCTATGTTGTCGAGGTAGTGTGGACGTTTTTAATCGACATCGATCGACGGCCGTCGATTATGTGTGGACATGGCTACAGCTTAACATTTGATCAAAAGAACAGTCTCATGTTAATCACTAACTTGGCAATGCTAAGTTAGCGAATGTAGAAGTAAGTCTGTAAGTCTTCTACATTCTACACAATACCAGTAGCTCTTCGGATTCAGCGAGTTAGTCATTGATGATGTTGGTTATGTTTTTATTGAGTTAAAGTGAAAGTAATGTCACTACTCCTCCATGCTTGAAGAATACTCACATTGGTGCTCCCATGAATATTGTGATTTTCATGCAACTCTCCGCCGCGTTTGTTTTCTAATATCAATAACAAGACTATGCCGGTATCATTACTTGGGAGGGATGGGCAGTATTATCAGGACCGGGAAGATGAATGAAGGTCCGAGGGGCACAGTCAATTTCCTTGGGTAAAGACGAATTTGTCAAATTGCAGTTCATGAATAAAGATACAAGAATGGAAAGGAAGTATTAGGTAATTGAAACTGAGTTAAACATGGATACTTACCTAAATGCTTGTCACAATGTGACAGCTGTCGTTCCCCACCGAATACATCTCCATGAAATTTGTGATTTGACTTGGACTTGAACATTTAAGTCCACAATAATATTTTGTCCCATTGTCATCTGGATGATTCCTATCTTAACAAATCGAAAGTGAAATGCATCGGAATGAATTAGATTAGAGATTAGAGGACACACTTGGTATTGAAATTGAAAACAACGCCAATATAATAATACGTAACAACTAACAAGGTATGAGATATAATCTCTAATATACAGGGTGGCCAAAACTTGATTCATTCTTTTGTGAGCTTCCTACCTAGGTACGGTAGTTGGTATTTTATCGTCTCTTTTCTATAATAACAAGGTATGAGATATAATCTCTAATATATACAGGGTGGCCAAAACTTGATTCATTCTTTTGTGAGCTTCCTACCTAGGTACGGTAGTTGGTATTTTATCGTCTCTTTTCTATACGAGCAAGTTTTCTTCAATGGAAATCGAACCGAGGACTTCCTTGCGTTGTAAGCAAGGACCAACGTACATCTTATTTATTTTTAATTTAATAACATACCCAACTAACTGTTTAATTTTAACTACTGATTGAACATTTCCTGAGCTGTTTCCTCCTCGGTCGACACAAACTTTAGCTATTTCGCTAAAGTTTTAGACGAGGAGGATTCAGCTCTATATGTTTATTGAGCAAATGAAGGAACTGCTCTAAGAAATAAAATAAAATCCTAACATACACCCTGTATGTATTATCCTCGAGGTGTGAGTTTATTGAGCAAATGAAGGAACTGCTCTAAGAAATAAAATAAAATCCTAACATACACCCTGTATGTATTATCCTCGAGGTGTGATAATAAATAACAATTTGATATTTGATGTGCTAAGTGACTAATATTTGATTTGGGTGAAAGTGGTACGTTTTAAAGATGCGAGGCTAATTTGCCACGGATTGAGATGATCCTGCAGGGGATTATCCTACCACCTAGTCCACCTGTGACCATATGTATCAGTTCCTCGTACGGTCTGCTAGAGATGCGATTTTGAACGGATTTTAGTGAGACATCGTAACGAAAGGAATTCAGCGATTTGGAGTGAGGAATCTACAATCTACCTCTATCAGTGTTAACACATCCATTTGTTTTGTTGCGAAAATGTCATTGTCAAGCAATAGGAAAATAGGACTAAAAGCTTTGGTAATTGGTAGGTAAAATATTGTCAAGGTGTGTCCAAACATAGTCGACCGGCCGTCGATCGACGAGGTGAATCTATGTTGTCGAGGCAGTGGTAGACGGTTCAGTCGACCATCGATCGACGGGGTCGACTATTACATTTAGAATTAATAAAATTACCTATCTACCTACATTGAGTAAGCTCAAAGATAGGTAATAACTCATATCATCCATATGTAAAGTACACAATCGGCGTCTTTAGTTATTTACCTACCATGAGAAAAAAAAAATCGAGAAATTAGCCGGATGCGACGGTCATCCTCAAAAACCGATGTCCAATTTCTCTCGCCATATAACATGTTTATTTCTCCATCTCAAACGACCTTGGGATTGGAAACCTCAGCCGGATTTGTCATCTGAAGTCGAAGAACACACACACCTTAGTTCAGTACGTTTTAAAGATGCGAGGCTAATTTGCCACGGATTGAGATGATCCTGTAGGGGATTATCCTACCACCTAGTCCACCTGTGACCATATTATGTATCAGCTCCTCGTACGGTCTGCTAGAGATGCGATTTTGAACGGATTTTAGTGAGACATCGTAACGAAAGGAATTCAGCGATTTCGGTACGGTCCGTTTTTAAGATGCAAGGCTGATTTGCCACGGATTGAGATGATCCTGCAGGGGATTATCCTACCACCTAGTCCACCTGTGACCATATGTATCAGCTCCTCGTACGGTCTGCTAGAGATGCGATTTTGAACGGATTTTAGTGAGACATCGTAACGAAAGGAATTTAGCGATTTGGAGTGAGGAATCTACAATCTACCTCTACCAATGTTAACACATCCATTTGTTTTGTTGCAAAAATGTCATTGTCAAGCAATAGGAAAATAGGACTAAAAGCTTTGGTAATTGGTAGGTAATATTGTCAAGGTGTGTCCAAACATAGTCGACCGGCCGTCGATCGACGAGGTGAATCTATGTTGTCGAGGCAGTGGTTCTACCTCTACCAGTGTTAACACATCCATTTGTTTTGTTGCAAAAATGTCATTGTCAAGCAATAGGAAAATAGGACTAAAAGCTTTGGTAATTGGTAGGTATAATATTGTCAAGGTGTGTCCAAACATAGTCGACCGGCCATCGATCGACGAGGTGAATCTATGTTGTCGAGGCAGTGATAGACGGTTCAGTCGACTATCGATCGACGGGGTCGACTATTACATTTAGAATTAATTAAATTACCTATCTACCTACATTGAGTAAGCTCAAAGATATATAATAACTCATATCATCCATATGTAAAGTACACAATCGGCGTCTTTAGTTATTTACCTACCATGAGAAAAAAAAAAATCGAGAAATTTAGCCGGATGCGACGGTCATCCTCAAAAACCAATGTCCAATTTCTCTCATCATATAACACGTTTATTTCTCCATCTCAAACGACCTTGGGATTGGAAACCTCAGCCGGATTTGTCATCTGAAGTCGAAGAACACACACACCTTAGTTCAACCAATGTCCAATTTCTCTCGCCATATAACAAACAAGTTTGAGTATTTCTCCATCTCAAACGACCTTGGGATTGGAAACCTCAGCCGGATTTGTCATCTGAAGTCAAAGAACACACACACCTTAGTTCCAGATTATACTAACGGATAGAGTCATGTGTATTGTACTGGCCACGTTCACTTTCACTTATTGTTAATACCTTGGAACGCCTTGAACGCCCTTATGGACATTGAAGTGAGAGAGCGAACGTATGGCGTACGGACACTCAAGTGAGAGAGTGAATGAACTACTTAGATAAAAAAAAAGTGTCCTCTTCGTGGCCATTCTGTCGGTGTGTTAAGCAACGTCGGACTGTGGGGTGTTTTTGGATGGGCGGCAATGAGTCACCACAAAGTAGAATTACTTGGGCCGCCCACTCAAGATCAGACGGTCTGTCTGGTGTCCTCTTCGTGGCCATTCTGTCGGTGTGTTAAGCAACGTCGGACTGTGCACTGTGGGGTGTTTTTGGATGGGCGGCGATGAGTCACCACAAAGTAGAATTACTTGGGCCGCCCACTCAAGATCAGACGGTCTGTCTGACAGAAGGTCTGTGAGACCGTTGCAACGTCTGTTTCGGTCAAAGCTTCCGAATTTGATCTTCCGAACGAGAGACAAGTCGGAAGCTTTTTCCACCACACACGTTGCGATGGTCAGCTTTCTGTCAGACAGTCTGAGCGTGAGTGGCCTACATTATTTTGAGAATTGTCCATTTTCTTGAAAACATAAAGATCTGTGGGAGAAATAAAAACAGCCCACGCAACGTCTGTTTCAGTCAAAGCTTCCGAATTTGATTTTCCGACCGAGAGACAAGTCGGAAGCTTTTTCCACCACACACGTTGCGATGATCGGCTTTCTGTCAGATAGTCTGAGCGTGAGTGGCCTACATTATTTTGAGAATTGTCCATTTTCTTGAAAACATAAAGATCTGTGGGAGAAATAAAAACAGCCCACATGTTGTCCACTAGTAATGGTTACCCTAAACGAGAATTGGCACTATAATTAATCAAGGGATGAGACACATGTCCGTCAAATTAGGGCGTAGCGAAAGGCTGAGTGCGAATGGTATCCACTCGTAAAATTTGCAGCCAAAAATTATTGTCAGCCCACATAGCAATCACCCTAGTTAGGGCTGATTGAGAGGCTGACGAAAAACGCCGACCCCGTCTGTACACGGGAAAACGCGAAGAAAAAGAACAAGACTACACTGTAAATTTTTTGCCATGTCATTATTATGGTCATATGGACTTGGGATTCCAAGAGGCTAACGTATGGCATACGAGTATATCTTTACATGCGGTGCCTCTACCTTGTGTTCGATGTAAAATAATACTAATATGTAGGAATGTAGCTATATCTGCTTGATTGAAATATTCAACTTCAGTGTAAACTATGCAAAAACGTCCAATATTGAAAGATTTCAATCATAGGTGTTCCAACATATCAAAAAACAAATAGACAAATGTAAATAACAATTGTCTATCTACAATTTACAGACTGAAAACCATCATACCTTCATATAATGTCTAGCAACATTTTAGACAAGATATGAAAATGTTTCTGACTCTCAGCAGGGAGTACGTCATGACCTTAATCAGTCAAATTAATTTAAACTGTTGCTTTCAAAGTGTTGCATCATTCAAATATCAGAACTGCAATCAAAACAATAAATAAAATAAATCATCCGGACCTATCGTAATAACATCATTCTCGTAATACTATGTAGGTACATTGGAGTTAAAATTCAGGTCGGTACACTGATAACGTTGCAACGGAGTGAAGTTCGCGCTGTCCATATTTTGCTAAAATTTGACTCATCCACTAAAAATCTCATCTACAGAGGGCAGATGAGTAGGAATATCAAAATACGCATACTGTTGATCACAAAGTTGATCACAAAATCAATGCTCATGATAGGTAACACCTATAATTATGTTTGTATGTTTGTTGGTTTGTTTGTTGTCTGAGAAAGAATTTCAGGTGGAAGATACAGGTGCACGTTGAGAGAATTTGGAGTAGGTAATTGAGTTTTTGTTTAGGAGGGGAAAAGGCTAATCGTCAAAGACACATTATTATTTTACTTGAATTCTAATCAGCAGCTCTGTGATGCCTTCATGAGGCTAAATGCAGGGATTGAGAATTACGTAACACGCATAAACCAAAACCTGGGTACACCTGAAAATTTTGCAAAGATCCATGTTCTAGCTGATAATATTAGGGTGAATGTACCAGTAGTCGACTTTACACCAGTAGTCGATCACTCGGTCATGTTTAGTTAATTTTAAGCTATAAACGTATAGACAGGGCGGCGAAAAATATCTGAGTAGATGTGTAAAGCAATTTTATGAGGGTGCAATGTTATAGGGGATCCTAAAGGTCTAATGAAAAGGTTGGGTTTAGTACCTCTAAAACAGAAGAAAATTAAGAACGACCTGTAGAATAAAAGGGTGATTGCAGTTAAGCCTTTAATATGAAAAATGTGGGAATGAAAAATCGATCCCTACACAAGTAAGACAAGAAAGGGGCAAAAGATAACTGTAGTGGGACTTTTGTGACTACAAACCAAAATTGAACAGTAAAAATTTCAGAAAGAAAAATGACGAAAGAAAAAGCATTCTAGGGTTCTTGGGTACGAAAGAAAAAGGTCTCGCCTAGAACCCTAAAAATACTCTAGAACACTTCTCATATAGGCTTCTCAAAGCTCTCAAATACTAAACACTAAGGCAAACCATATCAGGCCTATTCTGGCAAACCATATCATGCTCTCCCTACTTCTCCCAAGGTCCTGAAGATTGCTCAAGTAGCACCAGATCAACATGATTCAAAATCTCATAAAATCTAAATACCTAATCGTCAGATTATTCATGAACTATCAGAATGAAAACATAATAGAATCAAGAGTTATGTGAAAGAGTTCCCCCTCTATAAAGTCATGCATAACTAATTCAGTGAATCGAATCGAAATTTTGCACACACACAAAGTTCGCTGCAAACTTGAAGAATTACCCATTACACTAGTGAGAAAACCGGATTTGAATAAAAAAAAAAAGAATATGAGAAAGAAAGTGTTAGGAACTTTGACTAAGGTACTTATAGTATTCAAAACCGGTTGCCCGTACCAGTCGGTATTATTTTTTTAGCCAAAAATTATTGTCGGCCCACAAAGCAATCACCCTAGTTAGGGCTGATTGAGAGGCTGACGAAAAACGCCGACCCTGTCTGTACACGGGAAAACGCGAAGAAAAAGAAGAAGACTACACTTTAAATTTTTTGCCATGTCATTATTATGGTCATATGGAGGACTTGGGATTCCAAGAGGCTAACGTATGGCATACGAGTATATCTTTACATGCGGTGCCTCTACCTTGTGTTCGATGTAAAATAATAATATTAGAAAGTAGTTTTGCACAGACTGGAGTTAAAATTCAGGTCGGTACTGATAACGTTGCAACGGAGTGAAGAGAATTTCGCGCTGTCGCTGTCCATATTTTGCTAAAATTTGACTCATCCACTAAACATCTCATCTACAGAATGCAGATGAGTAGGAATATCAAAATACGCATACTGTTGATCACAAAGTTGATCACAAAATCAATGCTCATGATAGGTAACACCTATAATTATTTTTTGTTTGAAATTTGAATTCACTTTTACTTTGTACCTATACATATTCAACAATGGGGATACCTGTTGCGTTTGAGATAATTGTTCAAATTTAGTGAGTTTACTTTCGTTTGTTTGGGCTTGGACTAATATTAATGGGTCTGTAAAAATAGCCCATTAAAAATAATCGCACGTGAGCAACCCATAGATTAGGCGTGGACGAACACGGTATGGGAGTAAAAAAACGAAAGCTGCTTGATCTTTTTGGGTTAGTTTTTTTTTTCTTCTTCTTCTTTTTCTTCTCCTTCTTTTCTTTCCTTATCATCCAGGAAGCAAAGAGAGAATAGGAGAAAGCCAGGCGTTCCGAGAATGGACCTACCGCTCTGTTGTCTGAGAAAGAATTTCAGGTGGAAGATACAGGTGCGCGTTGAGAAAATTTGGAGTAGGTAATTGAGTTTTTATTTAGGAGGGGAAAAGGCTAATCGTCAAAGACACATTGTTATTTTACTTGAATTCTAATCAGCAGCTCTGTAATGTCTTCATGAGGCTAAATGCAGGGATTGAGAATTACGTAACACGCATAAATCAAAACCTGATGGGTACACCCGAAAGTTTTGCAAAGATCCATGTTCAGTATTATTGTACCCCCGTCCTTCCTGTACAAAGGATGGAGTTACTAGCTGATAATATTATTGGATAATTTATCACTATTGTATAGGTACTCACTTTCAAAAGCAAAAATTATGAAATCGGTGAATAAGTAGAATGACATTTGATACACACGAAACACATTCATTGAATAAAAGTGTCAATAGGTTTGACATTTTAGAACTTAGATACCGTCTTGAGTAATATTTGTCACTCTCATTGAAGCTCAACAGTTCATGTTTAAAAGTTAAAGGGTAAAACGAAATGCCCAAGTAATGCTACATATTCATAAATGTTACCGCAATAACTAAGTACAAAATCAACTTATAAGAACCAGTTCCTTGGTACCATACTTAAAAAAGAAAGAAAAGGACTTGAAGTTTTAAAGAAGAAAGTATAATATATCCAACTGGTTTCTACTTGATACTATTTTTATAAAACTATAAAATGAATTAAGTGGAGAAAACCAAACACCAGCCACTAGCGCCATAGCTAGAATTACCAATGAAATGAAAGCAACAATGCTCACCAGCATCTTGATCATTATAGTCATAACAACTTCAAAGTCGAAATTATCAAATGCGACAAATCAGAAGAATAAAGTCACAGCAGACACATAAATTGAAACCAAAGTGCCTCTAGCCAAACTAAATGAAACGCAGGATGACGTGAGAGTGGTGTGGATAGGTTACATCGCAGTGATAGTAGACATGTGTAACAACACAAAGAAAACTCGTTTAGACAAAGAGAAAATAATGTTCACCCTATCAAATTATGAAAAAGTCCTACCTGTATCGGAGTCTATCTTGTGAATACTCTCTTCACATCCTCAGGACGAATCATGTTTACTCTTGAAAGTCTCAAGACGTTTTCTGCTACCCGAATGGGTCTGATCACATACAAGAGGTCCCGGGTTCTGTGCCCGTCTGGATTTAAAAAAATTCGGCCTTGCTAAAACGTTTCCTCCTGGTCGAGTGAGTCTCACTGTGATTACACCAGAGACCCGTCAAAATGGAAGTTTCCACTGTGTGCCTGGATTTGGCCTCTAGCCAAACTAAATGAAACGCAGGATGACGTGAGTGTGGTGTGGATAGGTTACATTGCAGTGATAGTAGACATGTGTAACAACACAAAGAAAACTCGTTTAGACAAAGAGAAAATAATGTTCACCCTATCAAATTATGAAAAAGTGTCAAATTAAAGGAAAACAGCTAATCTACATACAACAAGAGGAACAAGACACATCTAGGTTTATCGTCTGAAATAAAAGAACAAGATAGCCTCTTGTCGGCATCACTTGGGTATTTCAATGCACATTATATTAGAAACATATTACATCCTGAACTCGGGAAGGTAAAGAACCGGCTGGGATTGAACCCGCGCCCTCTAGTTTACCCAGCGAGCACTGTGACCACTACGCTACCAAGAAAACTTTTCTAATCCTCTGACCGATATGATTATTAATTATTTGATCAATTTACATTAGGTAGGTCGGTAGGTAACAAAAGTGAGTTGTCTAAAGGTGTAGTGTCCACAAATAGTCGATCGATGTTGACTAAACCGTCCACACTACCTCGATAACATAGATGTGTGGACACACCTTAATCGCATAATAAATCTCTGAAATGCCCAAGCACTCTCATTGGTGCTGAAGAGGCAACAGGAGAAGAGCATGAAAGTTTTCATCTCGACTTAATTTCGTATTAATAAGAAATATGTGCTAGATATTACTAATTGTATCAGTAGTTAGGTGCCTAGTGAACATTACACCAGTTATTTCTTTCCAACTGAACCAGAAATTGTGTCTAGACTTACGGTAGTACAGTGGGGTGCAATAGTCCTACATACTGAACTCCGCACACAGGAATTTCGTCAGAAAAGACCCTCATTTCAATGTAATGTACGCTGGTACGGTACCCATTGAATCTTTCGGGTTCGAAACCCATGTTTGACTAAAAACGCAAAGGTCTGTGCAAATATCGGCAACTTTTATTATGCTTTTTCAGTCCATAAGGTACCTACCGATAAATAATAAATAGGTACCTAGTTAAAATACATTATTATTTCGGTGACAGTCCCATGAACTCTTTGCAATTATTTTGTATCGATGGATCTCACATTCTTATGAACGCCTGATATTTTATGAAAGTATGCAATGTGCTCAGCTAGTTTTAAACCAGGTGTAAAATCGTCTTGAGTTGAAATTAAGAACTCACTTTATTCGCTCAAAATAAGCTTCTTAGATAGTGGTTTAACATACAGTTAATATTAATCGACTGAATTTTGTAAGAAATAAAGTAGGTATATAGGTATCATTAAAAAAGATGTGAAATATTAGCATTCCACATTATCTGTTCTGTTTCCAGGATGTCACCTGTGATGCTCCCCTGCTCGACACATCTGCCTCCGCTCTACCTCTAGAACACAGGGCCGTGTACGGGGCCCCGCCCCCAATCTCCGGCCCCAGTTCCAACTATGGGCCCCCTCATCCTTCAGGCGGTGGGGGCGGTGGCCCACCCCCGGGCCCTGATGATCCTTGGCATAGGGAGTCTTATGTTTAGTAAAAATGGCAAGCCCAAGTTTATAATTTCTACAAAGAGTGTGTATACGTACTGTATAACGTATCAAAAATTTTCGACAATCCCCCCAAGCTAAGAATAATAAATATTTTGTATGTTTAAAATAAACAATAAGAATTTAGTCATACTTGTTTTAGAAACTGATGAAGGAAGATTTTGACCGCAGGGTAACTGAACCTGTTGAATGCGGTTAACAGATGGTCCTCAAATTCAGTTCTGAAATGAAATGTATTTGTAGTAGATTAGATTTAGTCTAATATTAGAATTGTAAGTACCTACGTTGTATTTGTTTTTTGTTGCCCATTTTGTTCGTAACCAAAAAGATGAAAGACCAAATAAATGAGATCATTTTCTTATCAAAAATGATCTTCTACACTCGACCATTCCTGCTTTCTCTCCCCCTCTTGATAAAGAGCTTAAGTAAGACTCCAATGATCTTTTTAATTAGACATCCGATGGGACATTAAGAAAGTACCTGTTCAATGTTTTATTCAAGGATGGGGAGAGGAAATTGTAGGATATGAAAGGAAAAAATAGATCAAGTAAAGGGCACAGAGCTAGGAGGGTTGAATACAATGCTCCAAAATGTGCCAGGGTCCCTATGTTAGAGAAGTCTAGAGAACTATGAAGCAGAGAGAGACAGAGAGAGAGAGAGAGAGAGAGAGAAGAGATGACCCGGTTGCCATATGTACACTCTGGACACAAAAGTACCCTTGATTCAAAACGAACCTACATTTCCATATGGACTACAAACGATCGTAACTTTCTCCTTGTAAAATATATGTACTGAAATAAAGTATGTATGCATTGTACTGTATATTATATTAATAGTTATTAGCATTATACTGTAAACTATATTATTAAAAAATTAACTCATAGAAACAACCTGAATTCGTTATTTTCTACTATGTAGGTTTCAGTAGAATTTCAGTCAAGACGATGTCGATGGGGCAAAAATTAAGGTACATAGAAAGCACAACCTGAAAAAATGCTGATTGTTAAACAGTATAACAGTGGGGGAGAAGAGTGGTAGAGACGGAGGGGGGATAAGTGACACAAGAGGGGAGAGTGCTATATTGGACTTTGCGTGTCTGTATCGTAGCATGCCCATTCCGTAGTACGTCTCTCATGAGGTTGGCGAGAAGAGACACAATACTTCCAACCTAGAGGGATCAACACAAGAGCACCAGAAAGTAACCCGTTCGTAGAAAACATTTGCCAACATACGTTGAAATTTGCAACAATGTTATAACAATTAGGTAATCCGTTGAAGCCAGTGTCCACACATAGTTGACGCCGTCGATCGACGAGGTGAATCAATCTATGTTGTCAAGGCAGTGTAAGGTTTCAGTCGACATCGATCGAGCTGATCCACGGAGTCCACTACGTGTATACACAGCTTTACAATAGAAGTACAAGTGCAATTTTTATTTTTTGTGGTCATCGAACCTGGGACCTTCTACATTACAAACAAGAGCGTTACCACTGATATAACCGTGCCCTTGTACAGCAGTTTGTATTCAAACGTACTGGGAAGCCTCGCGAACGTCAAGAGTTTAAAGCGACGCGACGGCCCATTTTAACATAAAACATTGTATTTTTCAATTCACAATAATGAACTCTTGGCTAGAAGTTAACCTCCAGGCGAGGTTAATGCCAAAGGCATTCTCTACCACCTAACCATTTGAGCTTTATCAACGTTTAACAGGGTCAATTATTGTTTTATACCTAAATACATGCTTTGATGGCGGAGTGGTCAAGGCGCTCGACTGGTAAACAAGAGGGCGCGGGTTCAATCCCAAAACTGGAATCCCATAATTTATATTTGAGCTTTAAAGGTTAAGTGGTAGAGAATGCCTTCTCAGTTAACCTCGCCAGTCAACTAGGTGGTTACCTCCAACGTTTAACAGGGTCAATTATTGTTTTATACCTAAATACATGCTTTGATGGCGTAGTGGTCAAGGCGCTCGACTGGTAAACAAGAGGGCGCGGGTTCAATCCCAAAACTGAAATCCCATAATTTATATTTGAGCTTTAAAGGTTAAGTGGTAGAGAATGCCTTCTCAGTTAACCTCGCCAGTCAACTAGGTGGTTACCTTCGCATCAAGAGTCTATTATTATTGTTCACCTGACCTTGTGGTGAGATTGATGCTTAATTGCTTAAGACAAGGTTATTGCTTAAGTATGTATTTCTCCATGCTCTATGGATTATGTATGGAGGCACCTATAACCTATAATCCTCCTGGTAACATTGTCTCATCAAACCCCTCAGAACAGTACGAAACGAGAACGCGACACGATATTTTCTTTTCTGAATGAAATATTTTTTAAATAATCTTATTAATTTTATACAAAAAACATTGGTTATTTACATTGTACAACATGATATCACTAGGAAAATTCTACAGAGTACTACCTGGCTACAAAATACATGAGAGAGAGACAAGATCAGAATATTTTCATTATGTTTATCATCATCAATGCAGAGCCTACTATAGTGTCAAAAGTGTAAACGAGAATTGCACACAGCAAAACTAGAAGGGGGAGAAGGAAGAGGAAAGATGAAGCGAGGGAGAGGTGGTACAATATGCAATAACCACTGCATATAAAATGAAAGCACAAAGTTCATTAGATCAGAGAGAGAGATGGGGATAAGGACGGTATAGGGATAATTGATCTTTTACAAAATATTCTGATTTTTGTAGGCTTACACAGCACGCTTGTATCAAGCTTATAGGACGAAGGAAATAAACACGAGAAACGGGATGTTCATGTTTTTTGTAAATTAATTATTATTTTTTGCTTTTTTTATATTTTCAAAGTTTCTAGCTTACTGTACTCTAGGAACATTTCTTTAGGCACTTTTTTCCACGTTTTTGTGTCGAAGTAATAGTAAGTGCCCCGCTCATAAGTACTTGTTTTTTCTACGGCTCCCATGCCAGGTACTTGCGTAATCCAGATTTTCTCGTCCATGTGGTACCGACGTATGTAGTAGCTATCTAATATCCATTAGGTAATCCTTTTAATGTCTATTGTTCAAAGAGATATTTAATATTTATCTTTTTTGTTTTAAGAAGTAAAAAAGTTTCCTACGTCACAATATTAGAGGACCTTATCGGACTAGAGAACACTTAGATAGATCTAACTGTAAACATAAAGATGTTTAGCAAAAACGGCAAGCCCAAGTTTATAATTTCTACAGAGTGTGTAACGTATCAAAAATTTTCGACAATCCCCCGAAGCTAAGAATAATAAATATTTTGTATGTTTAAAATAAACAATAAGAATTTAGTCATACTTGTTTTAGAAACTGATGAAGGAAAATTTAATTTTGACCGCAGGGTAAGGGGTAACTGAACCTGTTGAATGCGGTTAACAGATGGTCCTCAAATTCAGTTCTGAAATGAAATGTATTTGTAGTAGATTAGATTTAGTCTAATATTAGAATTGTAAGTACCTACGTTGTATTTGTTTTTTGTTGCCCATTTTGTTCGTAACCAAAAAGATGAAAGACCAAATAAATGAGATCATTTTCTTATCAAAAATGATCTTCTACACTCGACCATTCCTGCTTTCTCTCCCCCTCTTGATAAAGAGCTGAAGTAAGACTCCAATGATCTTTTTAATTAGACATCCGATGGGACATTAAGAAAGTACCTGTTCAATATTTTATTCAAGGATGGGGAGAGGAAATTGTAGGATATGAAAGGAAAAAATAGATCAAGTAAAGGGCACAGAGCTAGGAGGGTTGAATACAATGCTCCAAAATGTGCCAGGGTCCCTATGTTAGAGAAGTCTAGAGAACTATGAAGCAGAGAGAGACAGAGAGAGAGAGAGAGAGAGAGAGAAGAGATGACCCGGTTGCCATATGTACACTCTGGACACAAAAGTACCCTTGATTCAAAACGAACCTACATTTCCATATGGACTACAAACGATCGTAACTTTCTCCTTGTAAAATATATGTACTGAAATAAAGTATGTATGCATTGTACTGTATATTATATTAATAGTTATTAGCATTATACTGTAAACTATATTATTAAAAAATTAACTCATAGAAACAACCCGATTTCGTTATTTTCTATGTAGGTTTCAGCAGAATTTCAGTCAAGACGATGTCGATGGGGCAAAAATTAAGGTACATAGAAAGCACAACCTGAAAAATGCTGATTGTTAAACAGTATAACAGTGGGGGAGAAGAGTGGTAGAGAGGGAGGGGGGATAAGTGACACAAGAGGGGAGAGTGCTGAATTCGTTATTTTCTACTATGTAGGTTTCAGTAGAATTTCAGTCAAGACGATGTCGATGGGGCAAAAATTAAGGTACATAGAAAGCACAACCTGAAAAAATGCTGATTGTTAAACAGTATAACAGTGGGGGAGAAGAGTGGTAGAGACGGAGGGGGGATAAGTGACACAAGAGGGGAGAGTGCTATATTGGACTTTGCGTGTCTGTATCGTAGCATGCCCATTCCGTAGTACGTCTCTAATGAGGTTGGCGAGAAGAGACACAATACTTCCAACTTAGAGGGATCAACACAAGAGCACCAGAAAGTAACCCGTTCGTAGGAAACATTTGCAAACATACGTTGAAATTTGCAACAACGTTATAACAATTAGGTAATCTGTTGAAGCCAGTGTCCACACATAGTTGATGCCGTCGATCGACGAGGTGAATCTATGTTGTCAAGGCATTGTAAGGTTTCAGTCGTCTTCGATCGAGTTGATCCACGGAGTCCACTACGTGTATACACAGCTTTAAATAGAAGTACAAGTGCATTTTTTTTTTTTTTTTTTTTTTTGGTCATCAAACCCATCCATATGAATAAATTGTTCCATTTTGGCAGGGCTAGGCAAGGATCAAAAATGTTTTAATTATTATTATTATTTTTTTTTTTTATCATCATATTTTCTCTTTCTCTGCCAGTAGGATGCACGGTTTAGAAGTTATGAGCAAAAAACTGAAAAAAGTGTGAAATTTCGGCTGTTTTCTGGCGGTTTTTCCACCGCCAAAAGTTCTCCCCTCAACTCTCGAGGTCTTGATTTTAGTATGACACTTCCTCCACCATACCTAATGATCCTATGAAAAAAAATCGTTTGTTCTAATTATTCCTCTATCTATTAGACTAAAAGAAATCATCTGATTTTATCCTCCATACAAATATGTACCTGGTAGAGCTGGAAAATCTTCTGCACTCATTTGAAATTCTGTTTGTTCATTGGTTGGCTGCTTTACCATTCCCACATAAGGCTGCTTTCTTGTGAGTGGACTAGGTACAATAGACTCCCCTCCCTGACTACCCCCTCTACTCAGTGATGGGAAATCTGACAGGTCCAATAGAGGTGATGTGTTTGAATTATCTCCGCTATTCCCTGTACCATTATTTGAACCAAACACAGAATGGAAATTTCCAAAGAAACCCTGAGAACCGTACGCTGTCCTGTTAGGTGCCATTCCAAATCCTCCTAGGTTTCCTACATTTGTGTTTGACCTGAAAGACAAAATAATTTTGATTAAAAAATTAAATAAATAAAATTCATTTAGGGTTAGGTCACATTAAAAAAAAAAAGCATATTTCTTCCTGACAATAATAGTTTCTTGGGTACATGAGATAATTTTAACAAAATATTAAGTAAAGGGGTCACAAATCACACTGTAGAAATAATTCAAGGAAATGGTAACAAAGGAGCCTTCAAGAGCTATTTGAACCCAAAAAGTTAGCAGCAAATTTTTAAGAAACTAAGCAGCAAAATCTAGGCACACATATTTGCAAAAAAAAAAAAAAAACTTTTTTTTATTTAAACGAGAAAAAAAAGTTACGTCAGTACACGCGTGATGAAAAAAAATCTCACATTCAGTTGCCGCTTCGAACTTTCTGCCACGTCACGGGCAACTGGAATTGAAAATAGGTCAATGGACTGTGATTACATCTAGATAACCATATAATTAACAGCTACCCTAGGTCCCGACAGGTTAGGGTCAATATTGAACAAGTTCTACCGTTTTTGCCGAGCGTGTGAGATTTTTTCCCTATGTGCATGTACTCACGGGTTAACATTAATATTTGGAACAAACTTTTTTCTTTTGATTAATATTTAGGTACTGTAACAAATCCCTATGAAACTTAGATAGGCATCATACTTTACAAGTCTCACCCAGGTTCCATTTAGAAAAAAGATTTACAGATTAATAGACCAAATAAATATGAAATTGTTAAGTTAATATGGTACTTGTTCAGAACTCACATCAATGAATAATTGCTACAAAAAGTAGGTGTCACAAATGAGCAGTGACCAGTGTTATTATAGGGTTCTTTTTCATTGTTGTGGCTCCTGAATAATTAACATTAATACTTGGAACAAACTATTTTCTTTTGATTAATATTTAGGTACTGTAACAAATCCCTATGAAACTTAGATAGGCATCATACTTTACAAGTCTCACCCAGGTTCCATTATAAGGAAAAAAAAAGTATTTCAAACCTTCACAAACCTTAAACATACTACAGAACTAAGACCGTGCATAACCATACTTGTGTACCTAGTTTTTTCTTTTTTTTTTTCAAAACCTCACAGGTAACTATCAAAGTTGAGATTATTGTTGAGTAATGGCCATCATAACAATCTAAATTAGTAAGAATAAATAAAATAATAAAAAAAAATATTTTAACAAAATACCATTTGGCCCATTGAAAAACTCAACATTCCCTCCTACCACAGCTATTCTTGAATTGGTTTTTAGGCTCTCTTGAAAAATTGTGTACAGGTTACTTGTGAGGTTAGGAAAAGTAGGTACGAGAAATGAATGTTATGACAGCAATATTATAAAAGCTGCCGTGACTTCTGAATACAAAATGTGTTAAACAAAGTTGCTGTCAAGAGCACAGCCCTTGACAAGGTAGCATTTTTAAAATTAGGTCTTGCCTCTGATCTTCCAAATATACCAACAATGTATTCTCTCAAGGCAAGTTCAACCTGCCTTGGGGATAAGGACGGTATAGGGATGATTGATCTTTTACAAAATATTCTGATTTTTGTAGGCTTACACAGCACGCTTGTATCAAGCTTATAGGACGAAGGAAATAAACACGAGAAACGGGATGTTCATGTTTTTTGTAAATTAATTATTATTTTTTGCTTTTTTTATATTTTCAAAGTTTCTAGCTTACTGTACTCTAGGAACATTTCTTTAGGCACTTTTTTCCACGTTTTTGTGTCGAAGTAATAGTAAGTGCCCCGCTCATAAGTACTTGTTTTTTCTACGGCTCCCATGCCAGGTACTTGCGTAATCCAGATTTTCTCGTCCATGTGGTATCTCCATTCCCTTTTGTACCTAAAAACAACAAGAAACACATTATAAAATGGACTGAAAACAAATGAAACATATAACACGCGAAAAATCTCTCAATGAAAACGAGTTTTTATAAAAATGGAACTCAAGTGAAAAGTTTGTTTGTTTGATAGGGGTTTACTGTCATTGTATCAACCTGCCTTCTTACTCGTTGGGGGGTACCTATTTCAAACTTGGAAAGGAAACTTTTAAATTCAATACAAAAATTTAACACCAAGGTAGGTAAACCTACTTTGGGGAAGTATGGATTAAAGAAAGGTTAAAATATCTAAACCTTGTGATTGCAAGACTTAAATCCAGTTAACAAAACACTTACTTTAACATAGTATGTACTGTAAAGATTTGAATTTTAATTATTCAGATTTAAGAAGATTTGTTTTGAAACCTTGGTTTAGAAACACTTTGCAGGACACACTTCAACGCACTTTTCGAAACTGGAGTTCTTGTGTAGAACAAAAGGTGTATATTATTCAATATGAATTTATCATTTTACTTGTGTTGGAACAGTTACTTTAACAAATTAATACACCAAAACATATCCAAAACTGGCGAAAAGTTCAGAGTTTCTGGTAAAATTTGTCGACAGCTTCCTGGATAGAATAACCTATAAACGAGTGAGACTAATGAAAGATATTGTTTTACTTGCTAAACTACTTTGTAAATTTAATTAAACGCACCTCATAACTTTGGTCATTCATAAATATTATTTATACAACTTTAAATATAAGGAAAACGCATAAAATGATGGGAAAATCACAATTTTTCTTCTATTTACAGTAATCATTACAAGAGAGAGTCTGACGCCATTACGGATTTCACGCATAAAATGATGGGAAAATCACAATTTTTCTTCTATTTACAGTAATCATTACAAGAGAGAGTCTGACGCCATTACGGATTTCTGCATTTCTGCTTTGTTTTTTTCTCGAAGAACCAATCAAATGTCACAATAGTTCAAGGACTTGAAATGTTATGGATACAATGGCGTTACCTGAAAAAATGAAGCAGATATGAAAATGTGTACCTGCCTACCTTTTTCAAATTCTAAAGGGAAAAAATCGGAATGGTTGAAACACCGATACATAAAATAGGTATTAGTCAGATACCTAGTTCTCTATTTTAGCTTTAAATTTGATTATAAAATGAGACTGAATCGCTTGCTAACCTAAACGTGTCATTCCGATCATAGCGACCGAGCTGCTTGGTCGCGCCGTCTAGGCAGCATTCCGATCATCGCGACCGAGAAAATTTTACTCCAAACTCCACATAACTGTTAGAAAAAAATAAAACAAAGTTTACAAAGAAAGCATTTTAAAACACTGTGAAGCAGATCTGAAAATGTGTACCTGCCTACCTTTTTTCGGAATGGTTGAAACACCGATACCTAGGTACATAAATATTAGTCAGATACCTAGTTCTCTATTTTAGCTTTAAATTTGGTTATAAAATGAGACTGAATCGCTTGCTAACCTAAAGAGGTGTCATTCCGATCATCTCGCGACCGAGAAAATTTTACTCCAAACTCCACATAACTGTTAGAAAAAAATAAAACAAAGTTTACAAAGAAAGCATTTTAAAACACTGAAAAAAAAAACACTGTGACCACGCGACCATACTTCTCTCGGAGCGACTAGGTCGCGGGCGGAGGGAACCAAATCGTGCAGCTGTGTCGCGGCTGTCGCGCGACCCGGAAGTACCTACAAAAAATATACAAAGCAGTAGGAAATGGTCACTCAACTGGAATTACACTGAGAGGAAGAGAGGAACTAGGGAACTAGGTACTCATCCAAAGATTTTCTGGGACAAAGGCTTTAAAATTGAACTTTTGGCTGAAAGCTTCTAGCAGGACTTGGACTTCTGAACTCTGTCAAAGCAGTAGGAAGTGGTCGCTCAACTGGAATTACACCTTTTAGGGCCGCGTTCTACACCCTCTAACCTTCATTGATCAACTTCCTTTAAAGATAAACTTTTAAAATTCAGGGTATGAGATAGGTACAGTGCCAAAATTAAAGTAATACTATCATACATGTTCAACACTGGTGTAGACCTAGCTTTGAGAATTTCTTTTTACTCCCTTATTGTTATTGGAATAAATAGGTATTAAATTTTTATGTTCATTGATGTAATACTTTTTAGCCGAGCCACATTTTAAATTGATTTGATTATTTATTTATTTATATGTACATGAATCGAGGTGAACATATAGGAAGTTCATTGCTCAATGCTAAAGACAGTTCATTACCACTATTATTCCTTGCTCTACTTCTTATCAAAAACTAATACATTCTGTTTGATAGGGGGTTAGCGTCACTGGTATGACTACTAAGTTTTAGTGAGAAAAAAAACCAAATCATAGCGTATTCTTTTGAGAAATTTAAAAAAGGTTTCATTTTAAAAGTAATTCTTTCGTCGTTTGTTTTTTCTGCTTTTTTATGATAGATAAAAACAGAAGCTTCTTATAATATTACCTAGGTTTGATATTTGTTTTTATTCCTCCTAATCTACACTCTATTTTTTATTGATTTTAAATAATTTATTGCCAGTAAAGATTGAAATAAAACAATTGAATAAGTTAATCATGTGCAAGCTAGTGGTTTTCTTTTTGATCAACCTCATTCTCATTTCATGTGAGTCATTTCCTTTGTCTTCGATTTTTAGAGAGAAAAATATCCTCTCTTATTGGGTGAAAAACAGCAACTAATGTGTGAACTCTCGATCTATCCACACCACGCTCGACGGTTCTTAACTTTAATGCTTGGTGGGGATCTGGGGTATCCGCCTATTGAATGTTCTCAATATTTAGCAATGCGAAGCCTTTTTGAGTAACATTAATTGCTTTGCAAAAAGGTTTGATCATGGTTTTAAAATGATAACCCCTGAAACGTAAGTTTGGCTCGTTTGAAATAATGTACCTACTCGTACATACAAACCTTGAAAATTTTGTGTAGTATACTGAGTATACACCATGCCCAATCCTATCACTACACCCCCTAATCTTTTCAGTCTGTATTATGGGTATAGGTGCAAACTCCAAAGTCATGAATCCGGCATCCAAGCAATTTGTTCAAGACCTGATCGCCAGTGAGAAAATCCTCATCTTCTCCAAATCCTACTGCCCGTACTGCAAGATGGCAAAAGACGTAAGTTGCAAAATACAAAGACGTAAGTTGCAAAATACAAAGATGTAAGTTGCAAAATACAAAGACGTAAGTTGCAAAATACAAAGACGTAAGTTGCAAAATAGGTTATACTCTATGACCAAAATATTGCCTTTGATATTGTGTTGAAAAAGCCTACCTACACCTTTCATATTTCGGCATAATAAACGACCACCTTGCCAGCCTAGTTAGTTTGGAGGGTAGCGCGTCTGCCTTGTAACCGTTAGGTCGCGCGTTCAATTCCCGCCCGGGGCGACCTTTATCGTAAGCAGCAAACAGCTCGGCATTCTCCTACCTCCTTCGATTTCGGGAAGATAAGACCTCGGTTAATACAGTTCCCTCTATCAAACCCTTTGAAAAGGAAAAAAATCTTATATCGATGTTCATCAACCAATAACGTAAGTTCGAATCCATTTTTAAGTCGGAAAAATACAGTTTTAGTCATAATTTATGTCTGTTCTGTTTTACCAGGTGTTTCAAAAGCTGAAAGTTACGCCCAAGACTGTTGAGTTGGATCACAGGGATGATGGAGACTCGATACAAGATGTCCTGCTTGAAATCACAGGCGCTCGCTCAGTAAGATATTTTTACAAACATTGTGATGTTTCCCTTGTTATTATATTCTGTTCATCTCTTTGTACCATACCAATTATGTATTTTATCACTTGTTAGCACAGTATTGAGCCAACCTCTCTCCATCACATCAATCTATTTATTGAAGAAGTGACACCAGTAAACAATAAGTAAGAATACTGGACAATTACTGCTTGGACAAAATTATCTAAGATTGGATTCTAAAATCAATGCTGTAAACCTTTATGTTGCAGACAATGATCACCAACTTGAGAATGAGCTATGCTTGAACTGCCATGATTGTCCAGACCAAACATTTTGTTAAATTGGTTAATATCAAGGTCTGGTGTGAAATTCAAAACAATCTACTCAAATCTCATCATGGCTCTTATCGAATATTATCCAACAATTTCTGCACTCAAAACAAAGGTCCTAAACAGCCACATAAAACCATTTTACTACCTGAAAATGGAAAGCAATCACATGATAGTAAAGTGAGTGTGCCCGAAATAGAGGTTTTAGAAGATGAAACAATTGATGAGGAAAAACCAGTGAAGAAAAAAGATTCCCTAAAGCAGAAATTAACAAACAAACTCAAATCTATTGTAAAGCAACCAAGTGACAATGACTTGGAAGAAAAACCGAAAGCTGAGAAGAAAATCCTCGAGATTCCAGTGGAGGCTGTTGCAAAACCTCGTATCCGAGTTGACCTTAGTGTATCTTCCACCGAACGAAACTTTATCACGCCTAATAGAGCCATGTCTGATTTCTTACTAAAACAAAGCGACTTGGAAGGGCTGAAAGTTATTAAACGACGATCACCCTACGAAAATGAACCACCCATCTCCGTCTATTGGCGGAAAGATGTAGAAGCAAAAGCTATTCAAGTTTGGGGATCAAAGGAAAGACTGTTGCAAGAACGTCTAAAGAATGAATTGGAACGAAAGTATCAACAACAGCACATCTTCACAATGAAACGAAAGCTAAGAGACTACAGACGAGAGCAAGGGAGCTTGGCAGATCAGAAGATGGCAGAGAAAGCTGGCTTGTTTGGTCTGCTGTATCCAATATCCATGCTACGTCTTACATGAAGGTCTTGGGCTTTATGATAAGTATTATTTTAGTATTAGTATAAGGGTGGGTTTCACCAAACTTCTTTTTTGTCCCTAACAGCCCTGTTAGGTAAGACCATACAAATCAAATGGAACTTAACAGGCCTTCTAGAGGCTGAAAAAATATTGGTGAAACCGACCATTAGTATTATAAAATCATCCAGTCAAGTAAAACCAAAATTGTCCAGGCTCGGAGTCCATACCAGCTTTGTGGTTCTAGGACCAACTTGGCTTTAAATATCATCGAACAAATGAGTTTTTTAATTTGCAAATATACCTACGTACGTTTCCAAAACTTAACCAGGATTAACGTTATTCGTCCCAGCTTTGTGGTTCTAGGACAAATTGGTTTTAAATATCATCGAACAAATGAGTTTTTTAATTTGCAAATATACCTACGTACGTTTCCAAAACTTAACCAGGATTAACGTTATTCGTGGTAAGGTTCAGGAATACAATACTCGAATGCAATCCCAAGAAAATTCAAGCTGTTCAAACGAGTAATAACACAAAGAAATTGCATTTACATTTACAAATCCAAAATTGTCCAGGCTCGGAGTCCATCCCAGCTTTGTGGTTCTAGGACCAACTTGGCTTTAAATATCATCGAACAAATGAGTTTTTTTAATTTGCAAATATACCTACGTACGTTTCTAAAACTTAACCAGGATTAACGTTATTCGTGGTAAGGTTCAGGAATACAATACTCGAATGCAATCCCAAGAAAATTCAAGCTGTTCAAAATGGCGATTACAGTATACAATGCTTTCAGTTACCTTATAAATACACACGAAACACGACTTTTTAATTTTTTTATATTTATAAAATATTTACAATAAGTTTTAATTACCAAATATAATAATTACCTATAAGATTTAATTCAGTTTTCTTTTTTTAAGACGTTTGATAGTAGGAATTGAAACAACGGAGTTCTTATCCTCCCGAAATTGAAGAAAAGGAGGACCGGATGAGAGAAAACCAGTCCTTCCGAGAAACTTATCTGTTTAGGATAAAGTTTGCCCGGAACGGGAATCGAACCCCCGACCAAGCGAAAAGACAAGTTTAGCACGATATCTATCATCAGTACCTATACCTTAGTGTGTAGGCTGTGTACTAGTGGCTTACATGCACAAAGGCCTGGTTCTTTCACAGAAGAGGTCAAAGTCTTTTCAGCATTTTTGACAGGGCTACCTTGCCATTTTTACTGGAATTCAAAGCAACACTTCAGTTCGTAGATTTTTCCGCTTACCAGGTTAAGACGTTTGATAGTAGGAATTGAAGAAAAGGAGGACCGGATGAGAGAAAACCAGTCCTTCCGAGAAACTTATCTGTTTAGGATAAAGTTTGACCGGAACGGGAATCGAACCCCCGACCAAGCGAAAAGACAAGTTTAGCACGATACCTATCATCAGTACCTATACCTTAGTGTGTAGGCTGTGTACTAGTGGCTTATATGCACAAAGGCCTGGTTCTTTCACAGAAGCAAAGTCTTTTCAGCATTGTTGACAGGGCTACCTTGCCATTTTTACTGAAATTAAAAGCAACTCTTCAGTTCGTAGATTTTTCCGCTTACCAGACAAGTGTCCTAATCACTACGCTACTTCATAACTGCATTCTTCATAATAACAACTCTTAAGTAAATACTATTTCTAGAGGTGCACCTGCAAACTATTATGTCAGTACATAATTTTTACATAATAGGCCACAACATCTGAAAATGGAAAAAGTGGAAGAAAAATGAATCAAGGCAACCAAATTAATCTTTATGATATAAGTATCCATTGTAATTTTATTTTAATAGAAATAAATAATTACAAATAGAAGAGTCGAGAAATTTTCAAGACATTTACAAAATCAAGGCAACCAAATTAATCATTATGATATAAGTATCCATTGTAATTTTATTTTAATAGAAATAAATAATTACAAATAGAAGAGTCGAGAAATTTTCAAGACATTTACAATTACATAACACGCATCAGATTCAGTACCTTCTTCAATAATTTGAAGCAAGTAGACAACTTGAAACTTGAACTGACATTAGGAATGAACACTAAACTAATTGGAAAAGAATCTTAAGCTTCTCAGAGAAGAAGAAGAATGCCTGGACCAAAAGCAGAGTTTAAACTCAGTTTAAGTTTAACTCTTGGATTTGGCGATATGATTAGTTGATTTCAAAATTTTCAGCCAATCAGATTGCTTAATCCCAGTTAAACTTAAACTGAGTTTAAACCTTGATTGTGGCCCCGGCCATATGCTAACAATCTAACAAAGAAAAAAAAGCATATTTCTTCCTGACAATAATAGTTTCTTGGGTACATGAGATAATTTAAACAAAATATTAAGTAAAGGGGTCACAAATCACACTGTAGAAATAATACAAGGAAATGGTAACAAAGGAGCCTTCAAGGGCTATTTGAACCCAAAAAGTTAGCAACAAATTTTTAAGAAACTAAGCAGCAAAATCTAGGCACACATATTTGCAAAAAAATCATCAAAATTGGACTGAACATTTAGCAAAAAGATTTAGAGATTAAAAGACCAAATAAATATGAAATTGTTAAGTTAATATGGTACTTGTTCAGAAGTCACATCAATGAATAATTGCTACAAAAAGTAAGTAGGTGTCACAAATGAGCAGTGACCAGTGTCATTACTTATAGGGTTCTTTTTCATTGTTGTTGCTCCTGAATAATTAACCTGTGAGTACACGCGTTAAAAATCTGAACGTCAGTACACGCGTGTAGAGAAAAAATCTCACACCTGGTTTTGCTTTGTATTTCGTTCTGTTTGAAGAATTATGTAATATTTTTTGTTACTATTGTAATAATAAAGGAAAGACGGACTAAAAACCTCTGAAAAAATGTCTAGGTCAGCGATTTGTAACGGCCACATGTGGCCCACCAGACCATTCTTATGGCCAGTGAAGCTTTTTGGGTGGGCCCCATTGGGCTTTATTTTTGCTCTTTCACTATGGGGTGGATGAAAATGTGAAGCATATACCCCCCCCCCTCCCTCAAGAAAAATCCTGGGCTGGGTGTGAGGCTCCTAACCTGTATAAGTGGCCTGCAAAGTACCTGCCAATGTAACATGTGGACCGTAAACAAATGGAAGTTGGAAATCTCTGGTCTTGGTTACATATGTCGAAATTCATTTCTCTTACCTGATCTGATGGTTGATAATGTACTCGGGAGGAACGTGGTAGTCAATGTCTTGTGCTCTGCAGGGTTGATCACTCAGGGGTCCGCTGAACACTTGGTACAGATTGTCCGGAGAATTCAAGTTAAGGCCCAGATGAGTGAGGTCTTGTCCGATAGCCAGCTGAGTGAGGAGAGGTTCCGTTTCGGCAGCCCTGATCAAAGTGAGGAGACCAATCATACCAAACTGGTCTTTCACCATGGAGGGAGGAATGTTCGTAACTTTGCCTGCAAAGGAGAAGGGAAATTAGGTTGTAGAATAGAATAGAATATACCTTGTTTATACTGCCAGCATAGGACTGAAAAGTCACTTTACTCTCACAGTCTAAACAGTAGTAGTGACAAAAATTTGAGTTTCTTAGGTATCTAACTCCAATATGATGATAAGTTAGAAAAGTTTCTAGATTTCTGTTGTGCTTATATCTTTTCACAATAAGGAACCTAAGTTGTGATGTGCAGTGATCAATATTTCCAGTGCATACCATCTAGTCCAAGCTTTATCGCCTTTACTCTCACAGTCTAAACAGTAGTAGTGACAAAAATTTGAGTTTCTTAGGTATCTAACTCCAAAGTGATGATAAGTTCTAGATTTCTGTTGAGCTTATATTTTTTCACAATAAGGAACCTAAGTTGTGATGTGCAGTGATCAATATTTCCAGTGCATACCATCTAGTCCAAGCTTTATCGTATGAGATTCGTTCTAGATTTCTGTTGAGCTTATATCTTTTCACAATAAGGAACCTAAGTTGTGATGTGCAGTGATCAATATTTCCAGTGCATACCATCTAGTCCAAGCTTTATCGTATGAGATTTTTTCAGTGCATCAGGTGTGGGTGTGTGATTGCTGTTGATGTTCTGTGACGAGTTGATTATTTGTCGACTCGAGAGGGACATTGACTGCTGTCGAAATGACTGCTGAGATGATGGACTGTGGGCGAGGGGAATGAGATCTTGCGAGTTCATTTTTCGTGTGATTGCTGTTGATGTTCTGTGACGAGTTGATTATTTGTCTACTCGAGAGGGACATTGACTGCTGTCGAAATGACTGCTGAGATGATGGACTGTGGGCGAGGGGAATGAGATCTTGCGAGTTCATTTTTTCTAAAGGTTGACCGCTACTGGAGTTGAGGCTGGGGGCGGGGGCGGATCCTGGTAAACACAGAGGCACATTACAATGAGATTGAGTTGATTTATTGAAAATGAAAAATCTTCCATATGAATAAATTGTTCTGTTTTGGCAGGGCTAGGCAAGGATCAAAAATGTTTTAATTATTTTATTTTTTTATCATCATATTTTCTCTTTCTCTGCCAGTAGGATGCACGGTTTAGGAGTTATGAGCAAAAAACTGAAAAAAGTGTGAAATTTCGGCTGTTTTCTGGCGGTTTTTCCACCGCCAAAAGTTCTCCCCTCAACTCTCAGCACTTGTTTTATTTTCCCTGGACTGAAATTGAACTTGAAGATTCAAATGCTGCATAGGCATCACGTTGATTTTTATCTTTTTCAAAATTTGTGTTTTCAAAACCAGTGTGAACTCCTGAAATATTCGTCTGCATAGAATGAAAAATGCTTTTCCAACATCCTTTCTTAAATATTCAAAAATTGTTAGATTTAGCTCTTGGAATCCATTTCTATTTTTACATTCGGTTTCTTTATGGTGGGATTTAAAATATCCCCACTTCAATTTTTACCTTTTTTTTGAGAAAATCTCTACTGTCCCTCTAATTAAAGATGTTGCATTTGAATTAGTATCTAATACGAAGCTTTTTGTTTATGTAAATTTTCCGATGTTGATGTTTAATAAAATCGAAATATCAAATTATATTCAATGTAGGTACGCATTCTAGATTCTAGTTTATCGTGTTGATTCAGAACTTGTTTGAAAACTTAAACTTCAGGCTGCTTGTAAAATAGAAAGAAAAAACAAGTTTACAACAATGAGCGGGTCAGAACACTCAAGCCAGAAATAGTAAATTAGTTATTACCTAATTTATAAACTCGTTCTTCAACACAAAATACATAGAATCGACTTAGGTCAGAACACTCAAGCCAGAAATAGTAAATTAGTTATTACCTAATTTATAAACTCGTTCTTCAACACAAAATACATAGAATCGACTTTTTATTAAACACCATCTAAAGGTTGATATTTTTCTCAGTAATTGTTCTACTTATAAGGCACCATAAATTCAATTTTATCAGCGGTATGAATTCATCAAAGTACCCTTACAATTAAAGATATCATACCTAAAGTGCCATAATTTATAATAAAGGTAATTACCTTATAATAAAGGTAATTAATTAATTATGAATACAGGTGGTTTAGAATATACAATGCTGTCACTTTGGTCATTAATTGCATCACCTTTTCTCATCTCTTTCGCCTTTGTTTCTTTTTTTTTTTAAATTTTAATCATTCCGTTACATCATCTTTTTTGTACTCCTAATAATACAGTGATAAATATATTTTTATCATTTTTTGATAAGTCACAACGAACAGATGGTTTTGTTGGATAAGAATGTAAAACTGATTTTAATTGGGTGAATCAATTTTATAATGCATTTCCGACCCCAACCTTTCTCTCTTTTTGATATCAAACAAGATTATAGTCGCCTTGGTCCATACTGATATAGTGTACCTTACTTTTTATCAATTTGCATATTTGCCAAGCAGGTGGTCTAATTTGACGAATTATATCTTTCTGTATGGACTCCAGGTGAGTCTAATCATGGCCATAAATATACGAGTACTTATATCTCCCTTGCGATTCGACTTTTTATTAAACATCATCTAAAGGTTGATATTTTTCTCAGTAATTGTTCTACTTATAAGGCACCATAAATTCAATTTTATCAGCGGTATGAATTCATCAAAGTACCCTTACAATTAAAGATATCATACCTAAAGTGCCATAATTTATAATAAAGGTAATTACCTTATAATAAAGGTAATTAATTAATTATGAATACAGGTGGTTTAGAATATACAATGCTGTCACTTTGGTCATTAATTGCATCACCTTTTCTCATCTCTTTCGCCTTTGTTTCTTTTTTTTTAAATTTTAATCATTCCGTTACATCATCTTTTTTGTACTCCTAATAATACAGTGATAAATATATTTTTATCATTTTTTGATTAAATTTTAATCATTCCGTTACATCATCTTTTTTGTACTCCTAATAATACAGTGATAAATATATTTTTATCATTTTTTGACTACGTTTTTCAATATTGCTGCCAGATCCGGACAGCTCCTACCTATCATAGGTACCGTAACCTGGGGCTAGATTACTCCATGGAGATAACTTTACTCCAAAACACAGTCTAAGATTCGTCGAAATATAACAGACAAACAGAAGATGCTGCTGCAGTCCTAAGTGTTTTAGTGGCAGGCTCTTGCATGGGTCTCACTTTGTACACAGGATCTCACATTCCTGATGCTGTCGGCTCGTTTCTCGTAGGAGGAATCCTAGGCTGTGTTGCTTACTTCATAGTGAGCTCTAATATTGAAGCTCTTGTAGGACGTTCTATACCTGATGATTATCTGGCACAGAAGATGCTGCTGCAGTCCTAAGTGTTTTAGTGGCAGGTTCTTGCATGGGTCTCACTTTGTACACAGGATCTCACATTCCTGATGCTGTCGGCTCGTTTCTCGTTGGAGGAATCCTAGGCTGTGTTGCTTACTTCATAGTGAGCTCTAATATTGAAGCTCTTGTAGGACGTTCTATACCTGATGATTATCTGGACAAAATTAACGCGGAACTCGAGTCTGATGTTATGATACGTGCTATCTATGATGTGAAAGGTATTCAGATGGGAAATTCTCTCATCAGATACAAAGCTGAGGTCGACTTTGACGGAAGAGAACTAACCAGGTCCTATCTAGACAAACAGGATTTGAATACGATGCTGGAAGAAGTACAGAACATGAAAACTATTGATGAGATGGAGGCATTCCTATTGAAGCATAGTGAGAATATTGTAGACATGGTGGGTGGAGAGATAGATCGCATTGAAATGAAGTTGAGGAAGAAATATCCAGACATTCGTCATGTAGACCTAGAAGTCCTGTAATATCTGTGCTACTCAAACTGTGATATCTTTATTCTTATTGTATCCCGAAGCTACTGCTGATTCCGATCCTGCTTCCGTACAAATTTTTTACTTGGCATTATTTTTCTTGTGAAAATTGCGTTAATGAAAAGAACTACAGGTATGTTGAAATCCGACTTATATACCGCTTGAATATCCTCGAAGCCTGTCGGAAACAATGTTAGTACTTAAATTTAAACAACACATTATTCGTGTTTAAAAGCGGATTACTCTGTGCTACTCAGACTGTGATATCTTTATTCTTATTGTATCCCGAAGCTACTGCTGCTTCCGATCCTGCTTCCGTACAAATTTTTTACTTGGCATTATTTTTTTTGTGAAAATTGCGTTAATGAAAAGAACTACAGGTATGATGAAATCCGACTTATATACCGCTTGAATATCCTCGAAGCCTGTCGGAAACAATGTCAGTACTTAAATTTAAACAACACATTATTCGTGTTTAAAAGCGGATTAAAATTAAGTTATTCATCCTCATTCAAAATTATTATTCGTGGTAAATGTATTTTAGAATTTAGATGAATAGATAACTTTGCCCACCAATGTCAAATGTTTCCACTTATTCCCGATTTTGAAAATTTGACTTGATTCCTGTACCTATAAAAGTACACGTTGTAATAGAAAGTAAAGCTGTCAAATATTTAGACATATTTAACTTTTCCTCCCCTTAAACTGGTTTTACTGTCTTCACTGGTGTTGAACAATTTTATGATGAGCTTTTGTCCACACTTAAATATTTGTCTACCGAATATACTGTCGAAAATGTAATCATTTTCGCTTACCAGGCAAGTGCCCTAATCACTACGCTACTTCATAACTGCATTCTTCACAATAACAACTCTTAAGTAAATACTATTTCTAGAGGTGCACCTGCAAACTATTATGTCAGTACATAATTTTTACATAATAGGCCACAACATCTGAAAATGGAAAAAGTGGAAGAAAAATAAATCAAGGCAACCAAATTAATCATTATGATATAAGTATCCATTGTAATTTTATTTTAATAGAAATAAATAATTACAAATAGAAGAGTCGAGAAATTTTCAAGACATTTACAATTACATAACACGCATCAGATTCAGTACCTTCTTCAATAATTTGAAGCAAGTAGACAACTTGAAACTTGAACTGACATTAGGAATGAACACTAAACTAATTGGAAAAGAATCTTAAGCTTCTCAGAGAAGAAGAAGAATGTCTGGACCAAAAGCAGAGTTTAAACTCAGTTTAAGTTTAACTCTTGGATTTAGCGATATGATTAGTTGATTTCAAAATTTTCAGCCAATCAGATTGCTTAATCCCAGTTAAACTTAAATTGAGTTTAAACCTTGATTGTGGCCCCGGCCATATGCTAACAAAGCTAGGCGTAGGAAAAGGAAAGATATTCAGAGAGGTATCTACTTTGATCCATTTGTTTTTGGCACTTTGTCATAGTGAGTTTGTTAGCGATCGTGAATGGAATTTCCCTGAATAGGTGCGTAATGTGTAGAGACGTAATGTGACTAATTTCTTGAAACTTGATGAGATGATCCGTGATACGTAAGACGATTATTTTTATCTAATTAAGAACACACGCGTCATTAAGTGAGCCGTTTTCTAATGAAGTTATGAATAAGAAAATACCCAAGTGTTGATCTTATCTAAGAAGATAAGAATGTAACAAAGTTCACCGAACGGCGTTTTTGTATAAAATATCCTCGTCTAAACAAGGGTGGGCCTTTCTCTGCCCATCTAACAAAGCTAGGCGTAGGAAAAGGAAAGATATTCAGAGAGGTATCTACTTTTTGCGAAACAAAACGGAAACTTTTTAAAGTGATAGAAATGATGAGAAGAACAAACAAATTTAGACTAGACAAGTTAAACAAATTTAAATACTTTCATCGCACGATAAACATTATCAGGTCCCTTTGAATCACATCACGGAAAGTTTAAATGAGTTTCACCATTTTTTCAGAATTTTTTGGTCAAATGCGAACCGAGACGTAAGATACTAGGATGACCTGGCAAGGCAGAATGTGCAAAATCTGGAACCACAATCAGGGTTAAAAGGTTAAAACTTTGTTTAACTCTTGGATAAAACAATCTGATTGGTTGATTTCAAACTTTTTAGCCAATCCGATTTCTCCAAGATGTAAACTTAAACCAAGTTCAAACTCAGATTGTGATCAGGTTTACCTTACGTCTTAAGACCGCTCAAATAACTGTTAATCCAATTTTTTTTTTTAATTAACTAGGCACACAATAGTTTTAACACATAACACACCTACTTAGTTTATTTGAGGGGCCAAGAGGTAAACCGGACTAACCCACATTTTTGGATTTTTTCAGTTTTTTGGACTAACCCACAGCCCGAAACGCCCTCTATCTGCTGGTAGATGAATTATAACGATATCAGCTGTAGTTACAAAGTTATGAAGATGGTAGGTGGGCTAACCCACAACACTCAAGTGCCACTCCTAGACTTTGACTCCAATTATCTCAAAATGAAGTTAGTGTGGGTTAGTCCGTTTTACCTCTTGGCCCCTCATTTAAGCATATTTACATCTTAAAATTATACCTCTCAGAAGCCTTTATTAGTTCAGTCTTAAAACATAGTAGGAACGAGAAGAAGAAGTAGAAGAAACCAATGAAATCAAATTTTTATGTCCGATACTTTTACGTAAAAGGTACCTATCGGAAAATGATTTTACTTTAAACGTTGAAATTTAGAATTAATTTCGTTCATCTAATAATAGGTTCAATATCAATATAGGTACCGTTTATTTATGTGAGCATCCACAACCATTGTTTTAATATTTGAGAAGAAATTTCCAAAAAAATACATAGATAGATGTACTAAGCTGATTACAAATTTGTTATTATAATTGGATGCTATTAGGGCCGACCTCAGTAGCAACATCAGCTAATAGAGAAAATGCAAGGGAGATATAAGTACTCGTATATTTATGGCCATGATTAGACTCACCTGGAGTCCATACAGAAAGATATAATTCGTCAAATTAGACCACCTGCTTGGCAAATATGCAAATTGATAAAAAGTAAGGTACACTATATCAGTATGGACCAAGGCGACTATAATCTTGTTTGATATCAAAAAGAGAGAAAGGTTGGGGTCGGAAATGCATTATAAAATTGATTCACCCAATTAAAATCAGTTTTACATTCTTATCCAACAAAACCATCTGTTCGTTGTGACTTATCAAAAAATGATAAAAATATATTTATCACTGTATTATTAGGAGTACAAAAAAGATGATGTAACGGAATGATTAAAATTTAAAAAAAAAAAGAAACAAAGGCGAAAGAGATGAGAAAAGGTGATGCAATTAATGACCAAAGTGACAGCATTGTATATTCTAAACCACCTGTATTCATAATTAATTAATTACCTTTATTATAAGGTAATTACCTTTATTATAAATTATGGCACTTTAGGTATGATATCTTTAATTGTAAGGGTACTTTGATGAATTCATACCGCTGATAAAATTGAATTTATGGTGCCTTATAAGTAGAACAATTACTGAGAAAAATATCAACCTTTAGATGGTGTTTAATAAAAAGTCGATTCTATGTATTTTGTGTTGAAGAACGAGTTTATAAATTAGGTAATAACTAATTTACTATTTCTGGCTTGAGTGTTCTGACCCGCTCATTGTTGTAAACTTGTTTTTTCTTTCTATTTTACAAGCAGCCTGAAGTTTAAGTTTTCAAACAAGTTCTGAATCAACACGATAAACTAGAATCTAGAATGCGTACCTACATTGAATATAATTTGATATTTCGATTTTATTAAACATCAACATCGGAAAATTTACATAAACAAAAAGCTTCGTATTAGATACTAATTCAAATGCAACATCTTTAATTAGAGGGACAGTAGAGATTTTCTCAAAAAAAAGGTAAAAATTGAAGTGGGGATATTTTAAATCCCACCATAAAGAAACCGAATGTAAAAATAGAAATGGATTCCAAGAGCTAAATCTAACAATTTTTGAATATTTAAGAAAGGATGTTGGAAAAGCATTTTTCATTCTATGCAGACGAATATTTCAGGAGTTCACACTGGTTTTGAAAACACAAATTTTGAAAAAGATAAAAATCAACGTGATGCCTATGCAGCATTTGAATCTTCAAGTTCAATTTCAGTCCAGGGAAAATAAAACAAGTGCTAAAAAAACACACTAAATTTTTACCTTTTTAAAATGATTCTCACCCTTGAAGGGCGTTCAGTCTTCGGGTAACATTGCTACCTATCACCGAAATATGCTTCTACAGGGAACATTCTTTGAAATGGAACTTTGGCACCAAAGTAAACGGATCGAAGGTTTACTCTAGAACACCATGCTTCCTGTAGGCTACACACAAGTGGTAAGCAGCAATGTGCAATTATGTATAAACGGATCGAAGGTTTACTCTAGAACACCATGCTTCCTGTAGGCTACACACAAATGGTAAGCAGCAATGTGCAATTATGTTTTGCTGTGTTTATAAATTTTCCACCATCCTTTATTAACACAAATGTCTGATTGTTCTACTACATGGAAATGATTAGTCGGGTCAGGGATAGGAAGTTCTCTTGCTTACTGATAAACTTCACTTTGTGATTAAATTACCAGGAAGCAAGCGTTACCGTTCTGATCGGGGTGGTCGCATGACTTTCCCTCAGTAACAGGACGAACCATTTCCATCGAAAGTGAGAGGATACTTAGCTTAGCTTAAACTAATCTCACTTTGTGATTAAATTACCAGGAAGCAAGCGTTACCGTTTTAATCGGGGTGGTCGCATGACTTTCCCTCAGTAACAGGACGAACCATTTCCATCGAAAGTGAGAGGATACTTAGCTTAGCTTAAACTAATCTGTACAGGAAATAAATACAATGTGGAGAAGAGATGGCCTATCATGAGCTGGTAATCTTTTCAACGCCACTACTACTGCTCAGACTTGTTCCGCTGGTGTTATCACTCTGATTAGATCTGAGTCCACATTGACCCGCCCACTTGGCTTTGCCAGTTGTATGGGACTGAAAACAGACAAGAAAAGCAAACAAATCAGTATAAAATAGTGGGATACCTAAGTAATATAGTAAATACTTATTATTAGAATACGTAGCTAAATTTATATGCGTAGCTACATACACGATAATGTAAAATACTATTTCAACTAAATCCCGTCATAGCGTTTAAAATTTTTGTTCAAAATATTCAGGGTAAAAACTCAAATCCTAGAATGGAAACAACGAGTCCTTTCGTTTTGCTAAACTGCGTAAAATACTATTTCAACTAAATCCCGTCGTAGCGTTTAAAATTTTTGTTCAAAATATTCAGGGTAAAAACTCAAATCCTAGAATGGAAACAACGAGTCCTTTCGTTTTGCTAAACTGACGAATAGGTATTTCAGGAGTTCACACTGGTTTTGAAAACACAAATTTTGAAAAAGATAAAAATCAACGTGATGCCTATGAGCATTTGAATCTTCAAGTTCAATTTCAGTCCAGGGAAAATAAAACAAGTGCTAAAAAAAACACACTAAATTTTTACCTTTTTAAAATGATTCTCACCCTTGAAGGGCGTTCAGTCTTCGGGTAACATTGCTACCTATCACCGTAATATGCTTCTACAGGGAACATTCTTTGAAATGGAACTTTGGCGCCAAAGTAAACGGATCGAAGGTTTACTCTAGAACACCATGCTTCCTGTAGGCTACACACAAGTGGTAAGCAGCAATGTGCAATTATGTTTTGCTGTGTTTATAAATTTTCCACCATCCTTTATTAACACAAATGTCTGATTGTTCTACTAAATTATTTATACCAAAGTTATTAAAAGATTTCCGTAGGAAAGTCCAAAATTTGGAGCAAAGTAGCCCCAGGTTACGGTACCGTGAAATACCTACCTAGGACAGCTGTGAAATATGAAATGGCACAGCTGTAAAATAGGCTTCACTTCATCATCTTCTTCATCCCTCCATCCACTAGAAAACAACACCGTGGTTATCACTTGTGTGAAGTGAGCCATTTGACCTCTTTGAAGTTCCAGAAGTGAAAAATGGAAACCTTTGAATATTTCGCAAGTAAATAAATGGTCAATTAAAAAAGGAAATTTATACTAATTTATAGTCAAAAAAATATTAAAATATATCTTGCAAAGTATTCCATTTAATTATTGAATAATTCAATCCATTTGTATGATTTTTTGGATTTTTTTTAAAAATAGGTCGTGATGTTACTGTTGGCTAACATGGATTGCTAAGTTCACAGCCACCTTTATTTTGACCTTGAAAGAAAAAACACCAAGTGAATTCATAGAGGAAAACGACCTCCTGAAACCAATGACATCAGGGAAATTATAGAATAACCTGTTGAATATCCCAAAAACCAAAAAACATGGAAAACTATCTAAAGCTATCTAAAGAAAGTGAGTATTGTTCTTTAGCTTTTCAGACATTTATTATCATGAAAAATGCATTTAAAAATCTGCATGATAGGTATAGTTGCTACGAATTTTTCTACAATACTTAAAAAGTCTGTTAACCTGGTGAAATCATAGAGGAAAACGACCTCCTGAAACCAATGACATCAGGGAAATTATAGAAAAACTTGTTGAATATCCCCAAAAACCAAAGAACATGGAAAACTATCTAAAGCTATCTAAAGAAAGTGGGTATTGTGTTCTTTAGCTTTTCAGACATTATCATGAAAAATGCATTTAAAAATCTGCATGATAGGTATAGTTGCTACGAATTTTTCTACAATACTTAAAAAGTCTGTTAACCTGTTCCACTTGGTCCATTTTCATATCTGTGAACTTCAAACATCAAACTGATAACTATCATTCTGTAGCTGCGTACGACTTTATTATTTTTTATATCCATCATTGTGGAAAATTATATCATCGTATTTTATGGCTATGACATGTCTTCAACGCGAGGGATTTTTAGACCCAATTCTATTTTGTAGCTATCATTCTGTAGCTGCGTACGACTTTATTATTTTTTATACCCATCATTGTGGAAAATTATATCATCGTATTTTATGGCTATGACATGTCTTCAACGCGAGGGATTTTTAGACCCAATTCTATTTTGTAGAGCTCATTTCACAAGAAGTAACTTCAGTAACTTCTCAACAAAAGCTCTAAAAGAGATTGACAAGAGACATTTTTTTGATATCCACCTCTCTCTAAAATAACCTTTGTGACACCCTCACCGCAATAGAATAAATATGACATTCCTACATAATGAACTAACAAAAGAATAATTTGGACCCTTGAAAGAAATTGTCATGTTTTAACAATAAAGTTGTTCAGAAGACGTGATTATTGGATTATTCATGTTATATGTTTTATTATTAATAATTTTGATTTTAATTCATGAGAGATGTGATTGATTTAAACTGGTTCAAACCCTTAAAATAAGGTGACTACCGACTTTGAATTTTGATAAAATGCTAGAGCGTTTAAGAATCAAGAGTCACAAACCTTCCTTACAAATGAGTTACCTCATTTCACTGGAATAACACTTGAAAATATGTACCTACCTATGTATT
This sequence comes from Diaphorina citri, assembly GCF_000475195.1. NCBI lineage: Eukaryota > Metazoa > Arthropoda > Insecta > Hemiptera > Psyllidae > Diaphorina > Diaphorina citri. Next base: position 289,268 of record NW_007377585.1, read on the forward strand.
ACTGGGTATAAATTCTCCTTTTAGGTACTACTTATAATATGACAAGAAGTACAATATTGAACATAAATAACATGTATAACTTGCAGTGACAGCAAGTTCAGTTTGAGATCTCAAAACATGCAAAATTTCATAAACTTCCGATCTTGCTTAATGTCACACACACCTTCCTTACAAATGAGTTACCTCGTTTCACTGGAATAACACTTGAAAATATGTACCTACCTATGTATTACTGGGTATGAAATCTCCTTTTAGGTACTATAATATGACAAGAAGTACAATATTGAACATAACATGTATAACTTGCAAACTTGCAGTGACAGCAAGTTCAGTTTGAGATCTCAAAACATGCAAAATTTCATAAACTTCCGATCTTGCTTAATGTTCGAACCCCCCCTGTTGAATATCCCCAAAAACCAAAGAACATGGAAAACTATCTAAAGCTATCTAAAGAAAGATTGTTCTTTAGCTTTTCAGACATTTGTTATCATGAAAAATGCATTTAAAAAACTGCATGATAGGTATAGTTGCTACGAATTTTTCTACAATACTTAAAAAGTCTGTTAACCTCTTCCACTTGGTCCATTTTCATATCTGTGAACTTCAAACATCAAACTGCTAACTATCATTCTGTAGCTGCGTACGACTTTATTATTTTTTATATCCACCATTGTGGAAAATTATATCGTCGTATTTTATGGCTATGACAAGTCTTCAACGCGAGGGATTTTTAGACCCAAATCTATTTTGTAATCTAAGTTTTTTGAGGTTGAATCTGATGATCTGAGATCTCATTTTGGGAGAAAAATTTATCTTCTTTATAATAATGAGGGCTTCTCCGCACATGATGGTCATCTGGATAGAATGCATAGCTGTCTGCTATTTGTTTGTTATTTATTCTGGTCTTAGAAAGCTAATCGTACTGAATGCTCCTCTGCCCTAATTGTGGTAATTCCTATACCATACACTTTTCTAAGGCATTATGCTGAAAGTCTCTTCTAATATTGGTTTTCCCTCAATATCAGAGAGCAGAGGAAAAATTCAATGGTACATAGATATATAGTTAATCCATTCCCTGTTTCTTCAAAAGTTGAGTTTGTTGTGACTTTAGAGACCCCTGAACTGTAACATGATCTCATTCTAGTTACTTTCAGCTATGATAGAATCTCCACTATTTTGTAATCTGAGTTTTTTGAGGTTGAATCTGATGATCTGAGATCTCATTTTGGGAGAAAAATTTATCTTCTTTATAATGATGAGGGCTTCTCAGCACATGATGGTCATCTGGATAGAATGCATAGCTGTCTGCTATTTGTTTGTTATTTATTCTGGTCTTAGAAAGCTAATCGTACTGAATGCTCCTCTGCCCTAATTGTGGTAATTCCTATACCATACACTTTTCTAAGGCATTATGATGAAAGTCTCTTCTAATATGGGTTTTCCCTCAATATCAGAGAGCAGAGGAACAATTCAATGGTACATAGATATATAGTTAATCCATTCCCTATTTCCTCAAAAGTTGAGTTTGTTGTGACTTTAGAGACCCCTGAACTGTAACATGATCTCATTCTAGTTACTTTCAGCTATGATAGAATCTCCACATAGTTCTGAATTTGAATATTATGCCCATATTACAATCGTTTAGTTTTTTCTCTCTTTATTTCTTTTTAAACATATCTAGTGATTTTGTCAAGTGGTTTTTTGAACATATAATATCATATTTTACGATGTTTTTGATAGAATGATAGAATCTCCACATAGTTCTGAATTTGAATATTATGCCCATATTACAATCGTTTAGTTTTTTTCTCTCTTTATTTCTTTTTAAACATATCTAGTGATTTTGTCAAGTGTTTTTTTGAACATATAATATCATATTTTACGATGTTTTTATTGTTGATTTTGTTTGTAGGTGCGTTGTGCGTTTTGTTTCTCATAGTTTGCCGTGTTTTATCTCGGATCTTGTCTTATAGGTGACATTAGTTTCCTTGTGCGTTTTTATTTCGTGATGTAGTTCATTGTCTCTCTTGTGAAGTTTACGACTGACCGTTTGTAGGTGCGTTGTGCGTTTTGTTTCTCATAGTTTGCCGTGTTTTATCTCGCATCTTGTCTTATAGGTGACATTAGTTTCCTTGTGCGTTTTTATTTCGTGATGTAGTTCATTGTCTCTCTTGTGAAGTTTACGACTGACTGTTTGTAGGTGCGTTGTGCGTTTTATTTCTCATAGTTTGCCGTGTTTTATCTCGGATCTTGTCATATAGGTGACATTAGTTTCCTTGTGCGTTTTTATTTCGTGATGTAGTTCATTGTCTCTCTTGTGAAGTTTACGACTGACTTTGTTCTAGAACCATTAAATTTTCGTCAGAGTGATCCTGCGTAGGGACATTTAGAAGAAATAGCCAACAAAGAGGACAAAAGCTTGAGAATAAAGTTTTTACTGTCCTTTCTCACATACTCAGGCCAGAGTAATCCTGCGTAGGGACATTTAGAAGAAATAGCCAACAAAGAGGACAAAAGCTTGAGAATAAAGTTTTTACTGTCCTTTCTCACATACTCTCATAACACCAAAGTAATAAAACAGTACATTTCGACTCACCAGATAAAGGTAGACAAAATCTCGGAAACTGGTTTCCTCCAAATATTAAACGTAAACCAGATTTGGTTTTTTCAGAACCAAATCGAGAGATCACATACTCACGGATCTATCACACGTTTCATCGAAGACATTTTTATCTACTTTTAAAATGGCTTGAGGAAAACTAGATCTGATTGTAAAATTAAACCTTGTGTTTTTTTTTTTTAGTTTTTTCCCTTACCATAACAATAGATAGGTAGGTTATCTGTTAGTGTAATTGGACTCCATTATTTATTTTCTATGAAATGACTAGACGACTACGTGGTACCTGCTTTTCCGAAATAGGCCATTCATTAGCTATTAGCTACTTCACATTCATTAACCGGGATAGATGGTTCCATTTCCCTTGAGGTGTTGTGAATCCGACACTTTCAAACAAAAAGTGAGACTTGATTGCTGATGTACATATATTACGAGGTTAGGAGGCATTGTTGTCTGGCCTTTGGTTTGGTCGTGACCTTTCTATAAACTGACGTGAACTCATTCTCCCACTATATTAAGCCATTAAGTGCAATGACGTAGAATTCCAGGTTCTGACTTCAAGCAAATGAATAGTGGGTACTTGGATAGTAGTGACCGCATTTAGACAGTGACAGTATCATAAGTATATTTAGTCAGTGACAGTATCATAATATGTATGTGGTTACATATGGACAATACAATATTGTACATGGGAATTTACACTTGAATATCTTTGGAAAATTAAAGAATGAGGAAAGCAGGCGAGATCAATGTAACAAAGTTTCCACCCTACTTGTAATTGGATTACAGAAATGCTTAATATGGACAAGAATAATTATTATGGTACAGTACTGTCAACTGGCAAGTTTTTTTGTACTTGGAAATCTGAAATATCAACCTGGTCATAATTAATCAAGACACAAAGAATCTAATACTATTGAGATAGGTATTTTATAATTATTTTGATAATTTAGTTAGAAAATGGCTTACTTACTTCTCCGACACTTTCAAACAAAAAGTGAGACTTGATTGCTGATGTACATATATTACGAGGTTAGAAGGCATTGTTGTCTGGCCTTTGGTTTGATCGTGACCTTTCTATAAACTGACGTGAACTCATTCTCCCACTATATTAAGCCATTAAGTGCAATGACGTAGAATTCCAGGTTCTGACTTTTTTATTGTTTTTATTTTCCTATTTGATAATGGCCAATGATGCATATGTTCCGAACAGTTCCAGAATGATAAGGAACAACATAATGACACGTAGCCTAGTTATCTTGGCAGTTAGCAAGCCTGCCTTGTAAACCAAAGGTCGACAATTCGATTCCTGTCAGGGACAAGCTTTATCCTAAAAGCGGTATGAATCGTTGTCGGAAAGGGTGGCTTCCTCTTATCCTGCTCTCTTCCATTTCCGGTTTTCGGGATGATAAGAGCTCCGTTGTTACAGTTCCCTGTACCAAACCTTTTAAAAAGAGATGATGGTGGATTCATTCATAAGGTTTGAAGATGATTATACCTAGCTATTAGATAAGAGATAAGAATAAAGTCCTTCTTCCTTCCTAATTGGAATAATCATTGAACCAACTTGTCCATCTGCATCCACCTACCCCTCATTTGGAACAATAACACATAAATCATTAAGACACAAACTGATTGTAATATTCCCTTTACAAATTCTCCTTTATCTCAAACGTTACCTACGTTAGTTTCCATTGATGACTCGCTGAGTCTAATCAGTCAATGTTTATGTTGAAAAATTTCCGGAACAATAACACATAAATCATTAAGACACAAACTGATTGTAATATTCCCTTTACACATTCTCCTTTATCTCAAACGTTACCTACGTTAGTTTCCATTGATGACTCGCTGAGTCTAATCAGTCAATGTTTATGTTGAAAAATTTCCGTGCCCCTAATATTTTGTTTGTGTTTGATCAACATAGTGGGTATGTGGACGTCATTCTCATTACATATTTAATTCAGAACCAAATCGAGAGACACACAAATATTTCCGCTAATTGAACCACGTAACTGAGGAAGGTACTTTCAGTGTTTCATTTAAGTTTTCCAGGATTTTCTTTGTTTATTCACTGTTCAGTAATCTATGATTTTTGAGCACAATTATGTTATCGAAGCAACCAATTTGTTCCGTAATTCAATTAACACTGCAGCAAACTTGAAGAAAAATATTTAATGTAAAAACCGAGATAAAAAATCGAATTGAAATGAAAATATCACTTGGTAAAATTGAGGTAGCAATGAGAGGACACTGTCTTTGATACGACCTGTATAATTGATAATTTAACTATGATACTAACTTAATGAATTACTTGTATCTATGTAGGATACGGAAAAAAAATCCAATAATAATGCAAATCTACTTCAATAATCCTGTAACTAATCCATCAATACAGCATTTAGCACTATTTTTTGAGCTCATGAAAGGGTTTCACTTAAAACTTAAAAGAAATATCACAAATCCTATAAAACATAATCGAATCACAAATCCTATCAAAAAGTCGACGAATCTTGTATCCTATTGAATTTCTTGCAATCCTACAATAGATGTAGAACCTACATTTGTCACAGAACCCTTGAGTCCCCGAGACACTAGATTCCCTACAATAAGGAAGGTCACATAAATCACTCACATACCCTTCATAAAAACAGTAGCTAGCACCAAACCACAACCCTTTCACCCTACGCAATTTCGGTCCTCTTTGTGACAGGATTCTATGTTTGGAAAGGAGGTTCACTAAAATTGTGATCTTCTGATCATTATCCATCACCCGTTAAAGTAAAGAATTAAGGGGAAGAAAAATGGGCTTTCTAGGTAGGTAGAAAGGGTTCTTCGTCACATTTTGAGTTTTCTACCGTTTCTACAACACTTAGAGAACTAGGGAACTACTCATCCAAAGATTTTCTGGGACAAAGGCTTTAAAATTGAACTTTTGGCTGAGAGCTTCTAGCAGGACTTGGACTTCTGAACTCTGTTCATTCTTGTCAACCCATAGATTTGGAGCAGTTCAATTTCGGGCTCAAAACATCTTTTCTGGAAACACTAGGTAAGAACAACCACTACACCTTTACAATAAAAAAAGAGGTGTTTTTTTGTCTGTAATCTTTTCTTGTTAAATAGCTACCTATGATTACTTATTCATTAGAAAGTGGGGAGCCAAATAATCGACCCTTTTCAGAAAAGACACACCTTGTATGCACTATTCATGTAGTATTGATAAAAAAAAAGAGGTGTTTTTTGTCTGTAATCTTTTCTTGTTAAATAGCTACCTATGATTACTTGATTACTTATTCATTAGAAAGTGGGGAGCCAAATAATCGACCCTTTTCAGAAAAGACACACCTTGTATGCACTATTCATGTAGTATTGTGAGAAGCAATCTAAATAATTTCATCTGTTTGATCACTAGAACCACTTGTTACCTACATTGAGAGTAAACATATCAAATATTGGGTTATCAGGATTCTTGATTTTCCTTATAAATCTATTGTGATCATCAGAAATGAGTTTGTTCTTTCCCATCAGAATCAAAGCAATGTAAGTTGCAATGGCCTGTTTCCACTGAAGCCAACTCAAATAAGTAGGTACCTACCTACACATGTTACAATGACCTACTTACAAAGAAAACCAAGATTTTCTTTATTTTATGCTATTCTATCCCTGATAGGTATGTTGAAATCCGACTTACATACCGCTTGAATATCCTCGAAGCCTGTCGGAAACAATGTTAGTACTTAAATTTAAACAACACATTATTCGTGTTTAAAAGCGGATTAAAATTAAGTTATTCATCCTCATTCAAAATTAATATTCGTGGTAAATGTATTTTAGAATTTAGATGAATAGATAACTTTGCCCACCAATGTCAAATGTTTCCACTTATTCCCGATTTTGAAAATTTGACTTGATTACTGTACCTATAAAAGTACACGTTTTAATAGAAAGTAAAGCTGTCAAATATTTAAACATATTTAACTTTCCCTCCTCTTAAACTGGTTTTACTGTCCACTGGTGTTGAACAATTTTATGATGAGCTTTTGTCCACACTTAAATATTTGTCTACCGAATATACTGTCGAAAATGTAATCATTTTCACATCCAGTAAATGAGAAACTGCCTCTGTAGCACGACATTATGCCTTTCAACTTCAACACGTCTACATTAAAGTAATACTATCATACATGTTCAACACTGGTGTAGACCTAGCTTTGAGAATTCCTTTTTACTCCCTTATTGTTATTGGAATAAATAGGTATTAAATTTTTATGTTCATTTATGTAATACTTTTTAGCCGAGCCACATTTTAAATTGATTTGATTATTTATTTATATGTACATGAATCGAGGTGAACATATAGGAAGTTCATTGCTCAATGCTAAAGACAGTTCATTACCACTATTATTCCTTGCTCTACTTCTTATCAAAAACTAACACATTCTGTTTGATAGGGGGTTAGCGTCACTGGTATGACTACTAAGTTTTAGTGAGAAAAAAAAACTAAATCATAGCGTATTTTTTTTTGAGAAATTTAAAAAAGGTTTCATTTTAAAAGTAATTCTTTCGTCGTTTGTTTTTTCTTCTTTTTTATGGTAGATAAAAACAGAAGCTTCTTATAATATTGGGTTTGATATTTGAAATCTGGAAGCTTTAATTTGTTCTCTTTGTTTTTATTCCTCCTAATCTACACTCTATTTTTTATTGATTTTAAATAATTTATTGCCAGTAAAGATTGAAATAAAACAATTGAATAAGTTAATCATGTGCAAGCTAGTGGTTTTCTTTTTAATCGACGTCATTCTCATTTCATGTGAGTCACTTCCTTTTTCTTAGATTTTTTAGTGAGAAAAATATCCTCTTGTAATGGGTGAAACAGCAACCAATGCGTGTACTCTCGATCCATCAGAGTATAGGACCACGCTCAACGGTTCTTGTAAAGGGACTTTTCAGTCTCATTTTGGCAGTATAAACAGGGTATATTCTATTCTTAACTTTAATGCTTGGTGGGGATCTGAGGTATCTACCTATTGATTGGTCACAATATTTAGCAATGCGAAGCCTTTTTGAGTAACATTAATTGCTATGCCTACGTCACATCATCCTTTTATACCTATAAGTACTAACGCAAAAAGGTTTGATCATGGTTTAAAAATGATAACCCCTGAAACGTAAGTTTGGCCGTTGTTTGAAAAAATGTACCTACTCGTACATATAAACCTTGAAAATTTTGTGTAGTATACACCATGCTCAATCCTGTCACTACACCCCCTAATCTTTTCAGTCTCTATTATGGGTATAGGTGCAAGCTCCAAAGTCATGAATCCGGCATCCAAGCAATTTGTTCACCTATTGAATGTTCTCAATATTTAGCAATGCGAAGCCTTTTTGAGTAACATTAATTGCTATGCAAAAAGGTTTGATCATGGTTTTAAAATGATAACCCCTGAAACGTAAGTTTGGCTCTTGTTTGAAAAATGTACCTACTCGTACATACATACAAACCTTGAAAATTTTGTGTAGTATACACCATGCCCAATCCTATCACTACACCCCCTAATCTTTTCAGTCTCTATTATGGGTATAGGTGCAAGCTCCAAAGTCATGAATCCGGCATCCAAGCAATTTGTTCAAGACCTGATCGCCAGTGAGAAAATCGTCATCTTCTCCAAATCCTACTGCCCGTACTGCAAGATGGCAAAAGACGTAAGTTGCAAAATAGATTATACTCTATGACCAAAATATTGCTTGATATAGTGTTGAAAAAGCCTACCTACACCTTTCATATTTCGGCATAATAAACGACCACCTTGCCAGCCTAGTTAGCTTGGAGGGTAGCGCGCCTGCCTTGTAACCGTTAGGTCGCGGGTTCAATTCCCGCACGGGGCGACCTTTATCGTAAACAGCAAACAGCTCGGGATTCTCTTACCTCCTTCGATTTCGGGAAGATAAGACCTCGGTTAATACAGTTCCCTCTATCAAACCCTTTGAAAAAGAAAAAAAAATCTTATATCAACCAATAACGTAAGTTCGAATCCATTTTTAAGTCGGAAAAATACAGTTTTAGTCATAATTTATGTCTGTTCTGTTTTACCAGGTGTTTCAAAAGCTGAAAGTTACGCCCAAGACTGTTGAGTTGGATCACAGGGATGATGGAGACTCGATACAAGATGTCCTGCTTGAAATCACAGGCGCTCGCTCAGTAAGATATTTTTGTAAAAATAATAATAATAATAATAGACTCTTGAGTGGAAGGCAACCACTAGGTGAGGTTAACGCCTTAGGAGTTCTCTACCACCTAACCCTTACAGCTCCATTATTATGTGGTCGAATTCTCAAATAAATGGGGATAAAATTCCATACCTCGGCTGGGATCGAACCCACGCCCTCCTGTTTACCAGGCGAGCGTCTTGACCACCACGCCACCGAGGCAGGGTTTCCCCCCTTTTTTTGTGTTAACCTTCATCCCCCCAGGATATGTGAATGTGTAGACTGTATAATGACAAACTTCAGGTTCAAAGGTCTTTAATAATGTGGATTTTACCCTCCATTCGACTGCAAGCTACCAGCCTATTCACATTAACCTCACCCAGTGTAAGTGGGGCTGGGATAATCCGACAGCAGGCGCATACCCAGATGGTCCATTCGGATACTAACCACGCGCAACGTTGCTTAACTTCAGCGATCAATTGGAAGTGGTATATTCCACTTGCTATCGTCGCGCGCCGCTCGCTATGGCCAAATTTTAATTGATATATCGTTTGGAATTCAAATCTGCAGTCTCCTGCAAAGGGGGCACTTAGTAATGCTGTGATATCCACTAAAGTTGTGAAAAAGCTTTGAACACAAAGAATTACCTAGATACCTACTTATTATTACTTTTACTTTTTTTTTTAAAACATTTATTTATGCAATTCAAGGAGTTTTAAATATTAATGTTTGATTTTACTTTTCGCCAGGTGCCGCGAGTGTTTGTGAATGGTAAATTCATCGGTGGGGGCACAGATGTAAAAGCTTTGTACGAGAAGGGAGAGCTTCATCCTTTAGTTCAGTGATGAGCCAACAACCCCTTACCCTTATCTCTCTAACCCCGCTCCCACCACTTCTGAACTTATCTGCTGTATCCAATATCCATGCTAAACTGCAAGTTGTTATTAATTTATGGAATTGAATCACTTTCTCTTCTCGTTTAAATCAACTTGGTCAAACTTTCTCTTCAGACATAAAATAAATGTGTCACAAGATGAGGTAACTTTTGAATCAAGTCTTCTTAGTAGAAATATCAACCTAACTATTAAAAAAAGTCTTCCTTCCCGTTTGTACTTAATTATAATAAATAAAAAAATGCCAAATATGAAATATGACATATTCTGCTCCCCTGAACCACCATACTAGCCCGCTTGTCATTTAAGTAGGTATACATAATTGATTTTGATTAACAATTCAAGTAACTACAAGTCTCCTTAGTAGAAATATCAACCTAACTATTAAAAAAAAGTCTTCCTTCCCGTTTGTACTTAATTGTAATAGAAAAAAAATGCCAAATATGAAATATGGCATATTCTGCTCCCCTGAACCACCATACTAGCCCGCTTGTCATTTAAGTAGGTATACATAATTGATTTTGATTAACAATTCAAGTAACGGATTTTGACACAGCAGGTTGAAGGTTAACACTATCTGATATTGGGAATAAATTAAGTCATATCATGCTAGCATCATACGACTATCACATGTTCTAGATAAACAAACGTCAAGATAGACTAGACCGATAGATATATACAATTTGAATTTTTAATTACTTCAACTACAGTTATCTATCACTGTGTCACGGCATGGGGATTGTAACCAGGGCGGGTGGGCGGAATGAAATTCGAAAATGGGTGTCCAATACTAGGAATTGAATGTATAATCTACGTTTAGGATTCAATTCTTTGAATTCAGACAATTTAGTAGATAGGAACCAAACATGTTTACAGATCCATTTGTCTATAAACAGGGAGGAGAACAGCTAACCCTAACCAGCCTAGCAAGCTGGCAGTTCCTCAAAGGGTTCTCTCTGCTTTTAAAGACCAAGTTTTGGCACTTTGTCATAGTGAGATTGTTAGCGATCGTGAATGGAATTTCCCTGAATAGGTGCGTAATGTGTAGGGACGTCATGTGACTAATTTCTTGAAACTTGATGAGATGATCCGTGATGCGTAAGATGATTATTTTTATCTGATTAAGAACACACGCGTCATTAAGTGTGCCGTTTTCTAATGAAGTTATGAATAAGAAAATACCCAAGTGTTGATCTTATCAAAGAAGATAAGAATGTAACAAAGTTCACCGAACGGCGTTTTTGTATAAAATATCCTCGTCTAAACAAGGGTGGGCCTTTCTCTGCCCACCCTGTTTGATCTACTCGTTCAAATTACTTTAGTGTCTAAATCTCTCAAAATATAAATAGTTTTATGGTATTCTGTGTTTGTCTCATCACTTTTTCCATACATACCAACATCCTCACTACAAGTATGGTAGATATCGTTTGTGATTTTGGGAGTCTGTGATTTTGGCGACTTTCCTATCATTTCTCTTTCGAATAAACATGGTAGGTATTATTTACTTTTCTATTTTATATTTGTATTCTAATCTGTCTAATTTTGCATTGTTTTCTATTCTAGTTTAGAAACTCACCATGGTCAGATCTCGTTTCCATTGGGACCGACATCTTCCGTCACACATAGGGCACGGTCGTTCTAACGAGTAGCCGCCACATTCTCCACAGTCTAACGAAACGTGATCCTCGTACCAACTCACTCCACATCTGTAGATCTATCATTTCTCTTTCGAATAAACATGGTAGGTATTATTTACTTTTCTATTCTATATTTGTATTCTAATCTGTCTAATTTTGCATTGTTTTCTATTCTAGTTTAGAAACTCACCATGGTCAAATCTCGTTTCCATTGGGACCGACATCTTCCCTCACACATCGGGCACGGTCGTTCTAACGAGTAGCCGCCACATTCTCCACAGTCTAACGAAACGTGATCCTCGTACCAACTCACTCCACATCTGTAGAAGATAAAGTGGCCATTAGAATACAAGTACATATTACAAATACACTTATGTACTGGAGATAGAGATATGTAAAGAGGCTGACGAAAAACGCCGACCCCGTCTGTACACCGGAAAAGGCGAAGAAAAAGAAGAAGATAGAGATATGTAAAGAGTGAGTGAGTTGTAAAAAAGAACCATTTTCAATTCTTTTCAGTTGTAAAATGTTACTTTAAGAAAAATGTCAATTACGGCTGTTCAAAATTTCCAACCCACCTATTCTCAGGAAGATTGTTTGTTCCCGGATAGATGGGCTGTGTGTACCGTTCTTGTATGAACGTGAACATAAAGGCCATAATAACAATAAAACACTTACGTGAAACAGGAATTGAGATGGATGCGAAGCTCCTCAATGGACAGGACAGGCTCTGTGTTGTAGAAGTTGTTCTCTTCCAGCGAGGAATACACTTATGTACTGGAGATAGAGATATGTAAAGAGGCTGACGAAAAACGCCGACCCCGTCTGTACACCGGAAAAGGCGAAGAAAAAGAAGAAGATAGAGATATGTAAAGAGTGAGTGAGTTGTAAAAAAGAACCATTTTCATTTCTTTTCAGTTACTTTAAGAAAAATGTCAATTACGGCTGTTCAAAATTTCTAACCCACCTATCCTCACGAAGATTGTTTGTTCCCGGATAGATGGGCAGTGTGTGCCGTTCTTGTATGAACGTGAACATAAAGGCCATAATAATAATAATAAAACACTCACGTGAAACAGGAATTGAGATGGATGCGAAGCTCCTCAATGGACAGGACAGGCTCTGTGTTGTAGAAGTTGTTCTCTTCCAGCGAGGAGATGGAGTTGTAGCTTTGACTTCTATGGCTGAGGCCACATCCGGGATGCATGGTGGTGAGTGAGGTAAGGGACATGTTGGGGGTGTTAACTGCAACAGAGAAATACATTTCGTTGTTAGACAACATTGATCTTGGAAAGAATGATCTTTGAAAACATTAGTCTTCGAAATTCCAAAAAATCAACACTTTTTTGTGGAGGCCAAGTCTCGACGTTAATTTTGTAACACGGAACCAACCGCAGTGGTGTAGTGGTTGGCACGGTGGACTTTGAATCCAGTCCAGGTCATTAAAAAAAAAATATATATAGGGCTTTAACATATTTTCAATGACAAGGCCATTCACCGTGGGAAATAATGTTTTTAATGTGGCAAAATAATAAAGAACACAAGAAAATAATAAAGATAGTAACAAGGTATTTTGAACCTAGCACCTCCGATTAGGTGATTCCATATGGTCACGCTTTGGATGTGAACCAAGATTCTTGCGTAGGTATTCCAAATATTTGGAATTTGAATGGAAAATATATAAATAATAATAGCTTTATACATAAAATTAGATACCTTTTCTCATGGAGTAGATACTTTTAAAGTCCGAACTTCAAATAAAATTTTCTGATTTTCTCTCAATATGAACACCGGCAAAGTACATGTAAACGTTAACACCAAGCAGACAGATACACATGTGAAGCATTTACGAAAGCTGCTGAGAGATTAAAGTTCAAAGGGAAAATCCCTCGTTACTTTTTCCCCTCGGCTTTCACGATTTTCTTCACGAAAAACACTTTAAATGTGGGATTTTCTCTGCAAGCTTCGAGAAAAATCGAGGGAAGAATATTTTACCCTCCACTGTTTTCCCCCATGACGACACAAAGTCGCGTCTCAGTATTGATTCACCACACCTTCTCATGGGGCGTAAGGGAGGGAGGGAAAATGACGAGGGAAGAATATTTTACCCTCGACTGTTTTCCCCCATGACGACACAAAGTCGCGTCTCAGTATTGATTCACCACACCTTCTCATGGGGTGTAAGGGAGGGAGGGAAAATGTTCAATATGGGTCATTTACCTCCCATCTCCCATTAAATTTGAGTTTACGAGAGGAGTTCTGTAGGAGGAAGGTATTAGAGGGGAAATGTACTGTGGGAGGGAATAGGGGGGGAAGCATGCACAAGTGTAGAAGAGTTCTTGTAAGTTTACATCCATTAGCGAGCACTTCAAATTTTAGGTTAGGGAGGAATGGGAAAAACTCTTTTTCATTTTCCTTATTGCACTTCTAGTGTTTGCTATGTAGATCCCATAATATCCAGAAACCCTCAGACTCTGAGGCTCAGAGCATCAAGTTCAGTGAAAACACTACTTTGGCGATTACCTACATAAACTTATTACCTACTTTTTAAGCGACCATACGCATAGTGAGGTACCTACCACACACGTCTTTTGTTTACTTTTGTCCGTAAGACATTAAAGTCAAATAACCTTATCAGTCAACACATAATCGAGTCCTGTTCGTCAAAAACTACAATAACAAGACAAGGTGTTTATATTTTTCTCTGAGTCATTAAGTAGTAGATAAAGTGTGTAGTTATGTAAACTCCATGTTGAACCCCATGTGCAAACACGTGCAGATGTCATCCAAACGTGCACTACGGATTATTCTGGAATCTCTTTCAGATGTCACAGCCATATCACTCATTTGCCGAATGACTTTGATTTTGATAGAGGAACAAAAGGATTGTGTGTCTTTGCTAGTGTTTTACACAGAAATGCTGCTTCAAATGTGTACAACTGTACAGTGACTACAGTGTACACTTTTGAGGAAGTAGGTACCCATGTAGGATGCACGTGGAAAACTTTCCGCGTGTATAATTAGGTATCTAATATTTACATAACATGGGTACGAAATACGAAACATGCTAAAAATCCCAGTCGATCAATTAACATAGGCTCCACGGTATACCAGCTATCAGCATTCAATATAATAAATTCATGTTAGTATAGTTAGGTATAGTTGGTAATACTGGAGTAGGTATGAGACTCTCAAGGAAATCTACCACGTGATAATTAGAAGGTCCAAGTCCACTTTAGGAAGCAAATGGTGATCGTAATTAAATTACTAAAATAAATATAAACAGTAGGGTATCCGTGTATAGTCAAGAACGTGAAAAGCTCTCTGTAGGTATATATAGGTACCCATGTGCTTTTCAAGTGAGCTTTGTTCATGCAATCGGCGTGGTAGTTATAATTTATACTCTGAACAAATGAGAGAAGGCTGGCTTTAAGATGTTTTTGATCTTTGACTTGCTGAGGTGCAAAGTTTTCCACTTTTCCACAAGAGATCTAAAGGGATTTTCCGTTCAATGCAAGGTTGATTGAAATACCTACTATGCGATTTTATCACTGAATAAATTTAATGATCTTTGGACAAACATTATTAACATATGGGGAGTTTCTCATGATAGGAGCATGATCATGCTAGGGAATATACGTACATGAGAATTCATGTTGAACATCATTTTCCTTATCCGATAATAATTCGAGTAGCTATTTCGTTCAAGTTGTTCGCTGGTTAACCAAGAGCTAAATAGCTGTAAGGTAAATAGCTAGCCTCAAGAGCTAAATAGCTGTAAGGTAGGAAGGTTTTCTAAATATGTAGTCATTTCGGTAGGTATAGACCGTATAGCTGCTGTTGATATTTTAATGGCTTTCCATTCCACTTTTTGCTAATAATTACACTTAGGTACCTCAGTATCAGTATGTAGGTACCTATTGGAATGTCGGATTTTGCCCTCCGGTATTTTGACTCCTTCCCTGAATTAAAATAAATAAATCACAGGAAAGTGCATCGATTCAGTTCTCTCAAGCATAGGCGGTTCTTGCCTAAATTTTTGGGGGGGCTTGATTTTGAAGGTACACCTTCAAAATTTTGATTTATTGCGAATATATTATGGCGTAGTTACCTACTTGGGTATTTTGCAGTCCTAAATTCGAATGACCGACACATGGTTGTAGGTCACTTTGGAATAAATTCATGATTAGGATTCATTTAGTTATTCAATCTTCAAAATCGTTGAACTAAACGAAAAGTTGAATAAAAATCTAAATGAAAAGTTGAATAAAAAGAAAGGGGTGGTTAATTCTGCGAAGTACTCCGATCAGTAAGAATAGATTGCCAAAATTCACTGGAAAGTCTGGAAATGGGAAATACCCACTGGCACTGACCGTGTTTTTTTCTGAGAAGACTAAAAAGTAAAAATTTTGGCCGCAAAACAACAAGTGTGGTTTAAACTACACTTATCTTATTATAATGATGGGTAAAACCCAAAGAACTGTGGCGTAGATTAGAAGAGCTAATGATCAACACACTTGTTCACTTAAATGACTTAACAGATAAGTATCTAACCAACAACCTAATAGGTACTTATTGACTCTCCGTATCAAAGACATTCAAAACACCTTAACATACTTTCATTCAATGAAGGTAACATAAAAGTAGGTAAAGAATGAATCATACTGACTTTGGTATCCTGTGTCTTTATGATTTGGTGTTTTAAGCAGATAGCAGAACGATCGTGTTGCAATAACGCCAAAGACAAACGCTGATCTACTAGAAATTAATGCCAACTATATATACCTATTTATTATAGGTAGGTAAGTAAGCAGGTATAAAGAAAACGTTAAAAACAAAGGATTAAATTATATATTATGATCAGATGATAAATCATACTGATTTTGGTATCCTGTGTTTATGATTTGGTGTTTTAAGCAGATAGCAGAACGATCGTGTTGCAATAACGCCAAAGACAAACGCGGATCTACTAGAAATTAATGCTAACTATACCTATTTATTATAGGTAGGTAAGTAAGCAGGTATAAAGAAAACGTTAAAAACAAAAGATTAAATTATATATTATGATCAGATGATCACTCTGCTGAAAATCTCGTACACTCGCATGATTTTAATAAAAAGAAGTAGGTATCTAGCAACTATAGATACCTATTTATTATAGGTAGGTAAGTAAGCAGGTATAAAGAAAACGTTAAAAACAAAGGATTAAATTATATATTATGATCAGATGCTCACTCTGCTGAAAATCTCGTACACTCGCATGATTTTAATAAAAAGAAGTAGGTATCTAGCTCATGGTATTTTAGACAGAAAGCTTGAGTGAGCTTTTAGGGAATCTTTTGTTTCAAAATACCTAATTGAATAATCTTCTTTGGCATTATTCGGAGCAATCTTCTGTTAGCATTAGATTATTGTTCTTTATTGCAAACAATGGGGAAAAAATCTTCCTCTAAATACTCGTAGTTACGTAGTATTAGTGCTTTATTTAGACTGTCGAATTAGGACATGTAGTCCCTTTATCTCAACAGTTTAATATTGCACCACTTTATTTATTTAAATTATAAGTACAATATGGTAGGTAACAAAATTAATAATAATAATAATAATAATAAAAAAAAAACAAGTACATTGAATACGTAGGTAAGCCGCGGAGTAAATATAGATAAGTAGGTAAGTACGTCTGAGTTTTCCTTTTCTAAATGTTGCCAGAGACGTAGGCTGATATTCACGTGAATACTTACCACATTGCTAAGATTCGTAGCAAATATCTAGGTACCCACCTATAAATAATCTCGTAAATTGTAGGTATAATAATAGGTAAGTACTTAGATTCTATTTAGGAACACAATCAAGCGTCCTATTAGCAAGTCTAGTGTTTAAAATTACCCATAGGCACAAATCTGTCATGAGGTTATATAAGCTTTGTTTACAAACAAAGTTGGAATGAAAATCACAAGTCTAGTGTTTAAAATTACCCATAGGCACAAATCTGTCATGAGGTTATATAAGCTTTGTTTACAAACAAAGTTGGAATGAAAATCGCAAGTCTAGTGATTAAAATTACCCATAGGCACAAATCTGTCATGAGGTTATATAAGCTTTGTTTACAAACAAAGTTGGAATGAAAATCGATTGAAGCAATGTATGTTATGTCAATTGGTAATTTACAAGTCGATCGTTCTAGAAAAAAAAACTCAGTGGAATCTAATGACTTCATATTGCCTGGCTGTTGGTCTGATCTTCGCTATGGAAAATACCTGTAGGTATTATGATGAGATTTTCCCAACTGATGTTTTTTCCATAGACCTCCTACCTACTATTTTAAATTAGTAAAACAGAAAGGAAGAACTTGTACCAGAAAAATTAGGTAGGTGTAGGTGCCTAGTGTCTGTACATAATGAGCAAGTTCTAGGTAGAAGTTCTACTGTTTAATCATCAGAATTCTTTTGTCTCGGTCCGGTTTAAAGTTGGAAAACTGTCGTCACTGGTGGGATCTGCTGTCTTTTATGCCAACCAGTTTAACCGACTTGGTGCATTAATTAGAAATATTTCTTGCTGGAAAACCTTGAAAGATGCTTTATCTTTATGAAAACCTACGGCGTAGCACATGTTGTCATGAGGTCATCGCATGATACCTATCACAAGTGTACAACAATGGCAAATCTACATACATATAACTATAAAATAACTCTAATTTGAATAGGTACCTACTCTTCATTGTATAATAATGTATAAGGTATCCTGAACAATGAAATTAATCACTACAAGTTATAGTGGAACCAGGAAACATCATACTGATATTAGTTTCTATGGAAGATCAGTATGATTTTTACGCAGAAGTGGGTTGGTGTAAACAAATACAGTGAAAACCCAATGAAGTGTGAAAAAATTGGCAGGAACTACTTATAATTCGCTGTTTTTCTGGATTCTAAGGCTGTTAATATTACAATCAACGTTAATAAATTAATATTATGACTGACATCACAAAAATTCCAAGTTTTATGCATTAAAACTGAGGTGCTTAATCTTTTAGAATTCAGAAGAATGATCAGCTTACCTGTTAACCGACATCACAAAAATTCCAAGTTTTATGCATTAAAACTGAGGTGCTTAATCTTTTAGAATTCAGAAGAATGATCAGCTTACCTGTTAACCCCGTCATAAACGTATAGGTGTAACCGTCTAAACAAGCCATTGTAAGACTAGTAGAGAAAGCCAATGGTTAACTTGAATCAGAGAAACTAATAACCGCTGATTTGAACAAAAACACAAAGCACTTTGTTCAAATTAAATTGAAGGGAGAGCTATTGATGAAGGTAATTAGATGATCTTTTAAAGAAAATATTTGTTCTCATAACAGAGGAAAAATGAGAGTTTAATTTAATAATTGTTAAGTAGCTTGTAATTTTATCACTTCTTTATATTGACATCACAAAAATTCTAAGTTTTATGCATTAAAACTGAGGTGCTTAATCTTTTAGAATTCAGAAGAATGATTAGCTTACCTGTTAACCCCGTCATAAACGTATAAGTGTAACCGTCTAAACAAGCCATTGTAAGGCTAGTAGAGAAAGCCAATGGTTAACTTGAAACAGAACTAATAACCGCTGATTTGAACAAAAACACAAAGCACTTTGTTCAAATTAAATTGGAGGGAGAGCTATTGATGATGGTAATTAGATGATCTTTTAGAGAAAATATTTGTTCTCATAACAGAGGAAAAATGAGAGTTTAATTTAATAATTGTTAAGTAGCTTGTAATTTTATCACTTCTTTATATAGATGTTCGGAAATTTTCACAAAACTTAATCAGTAATCCAGAGTATCTACAGAAACTTATTTGAAACAGATTACAAACTGATTTTTTTAAACTTGGGAACAAACACAAGGTAAATTTAAACGAACGTTTTGGTACAGCGCTAAGCACAAGACTGATTAAGTATTGGCTCGGGTAGAAATATTTATAACTTAAACTGACAGACTCAATTAACTGATAACGTAGAGGAAAATATGAAAAAGGCGGCTCGACCCATATCGATAACACATCGCCTGGAAATGGAATTTTTCCTCACTCATCCTAGTCTCATACTCGTAATATAGATTAGCTAGGGTTCAATGGAATCCCTAATCCTTCCAACACAGTGAAACAGGTGCCATGCGCCTATTGAGAGCGCCGGCAAGCAGTGGAAATGATAATCACAGACCGATCTGACAAAATCGACTTAAATCAAGATACCTCTTAAATCAAGAGCCGAAGGTAAACTGAGCAAAAGGAGGTATAAAACCGAGCCTCAGTAGAAAACTTTTCATTCAATCAAGCTAATATGTCAAATTCATATTTGGCAGATATCTAAATGTTTGGTATTTTTACTTGGTTTAGTTATCTTCTGCCACCATTATCTATCGTTGTAACCATTTTGAAAATCGTCACCTACGTAGCTCCTCCAAATCAAAAAACCTGAAATATGTTATAGTTAGGATGCATAGATATGATTGCAATGTGATCAAACACAGACAAGCTGCATAATCTCGGAAAATCCCTTGAGGGAAATTCCTGACTGGTCTGGCTGCAATCCTGTTGTTGCATACATATGTGGGAGGGAATAGGGGGGGAAGCATGCACAAGTGTATAAGAGCTCTTGTAAGTTTACATCCATTAGCGAGCACTTCAAATTTTAGGTTAGGGAGGAATGGGAAAAACACCTTTTCATTTTCCTTTGCACTTCTAGTGTTTGCTATGTAGATCCCATAATATCCAGAAACCCTCAGAGCATCAAGTTCAGTGAAAACACTACTTTGGCGATTACCTACATAAATTTATTACTTTTTAAGCGACCATACGCATAGTGAGGTACCTACCACACACGTCTTTTGTTTACTTTTGTCCGTAAGACATTAAAGTCAAATAACCTTATCAGTCAACACATAATCGAGTCCTGTTCGTCAAAAACTACAATAACAAGACAAGGTGTTTATATTTTGCTCTGAGTCATTAGTAGTAGATAAAGTGTGCAGTTATGTAAACTCCATGTTGAACCCCATGTGCAAACACGTGCAGATGTCATCCAAACGTGCACTACGGATTATTCTGGAATCTCTTTCAGATGTCACAGCCATATCACTCATTTGCCGAATGACTTTGATTTTGATAGAGGAACAAAAGGATTGTGTGTCTTTGCTAGTGTTTTACACAGAAATGCTGCTTCAAATGTGTACAACTGTACAGTGACTACAGTGTACACTTTTGAAGAAGTAGGTACCCATGTAGGATGCACGTGGAAAACTTTCCGCGTGTAAAATTACCTAATATTTACATAACATGGGTACGAAATACGGAACATGCTAAAAAGCCCAGTTGATCAATTAACATAGGCTCCACGGTATACCAGCTATCAGCATTCAATATAATAAATTCATGTTAGTATAGTTAGGTATAGTTGGTAATGTGTATAATTAGGTATCTAATATTTACATAACATGGGTACGAAATACGAAACATGCTAAAAATCCCAGTCGATCAATTAACATAGGCTCCACGGTATACCAGCTATCAGCATTCAATATAATAAATTCATGTTAGTATAGTTAGGTATAGTTGGTAATTTGTATAATTAGGTATCTAATATTTACATAACATGGGTACGAAATACGGAACATGCTAAAAAGCCCAGTCGATCAATTAACATAGGCTCCACGGTATACCAGCTATCAGCATTCAATATAATAAATTCATGTTAATATAGTTATAGTTGGTAATACTGGAGTAGGTATGAGACTCTCAAGGAAATCTACCACGTGATAATTAGAAGGTCCAAGTCCACTTTAGGAAGCAAATGGTGATCGTAATTAAATTACTAAAATAAATATAAACAGTAGGGTATCCGTGTAGTCACAAGAACGTGAAAAGCTCTCTGTAGGTATATAGGTACCCATGTGCTTTTCAAGTGAGCTGTGTTCATGGAATCGGCGTGGTAGTTATAATTTATAATAACTGTGATAAATATTGATAATAATGATGATAATGGTAACATTAAAATCACTACAGACAGTCTCTGAGTCATTAAGTAGTAGATAAAGTGTGTAGTTATGTAAACTCCATGTTGAACCCCATGTGCAAACACGTGCAGATGTCATCCAAACGTGCACTACGGATTATTCTGGAATCTCTTTCAGATGTCACAGCCATATCACTCATTTGCCGAATGACTTTGATTTTGATAGAGGAACAAAAGGATTGTGTGTCTTTGCTAGTGTTTTACACAGAAATGCTGCTTCAAATGTGTACAACTGTACAGTGACTACAGTGTACACTTTTGAGGAAGTAGGTACCCATGTAGGATGCACGTGGAAAACTTTCCGCGTGTATAATTAGGTATCTAATATTTACATAACATGGGTACGAAATACGAAACATGCTAAAAATCCCAGTCGATCAATTAACATAGGCTCCACGGTATACCAGCTATCAGCATTCAATATAATAAATTCATGTTAGTATAGTTAGGTATAGTTGGTAATACTGGAGTAGGTATGAGACTCTCAAGGAAATCTACCACGTGATAATTAGAAGGTCCAAGTCCACTTTAGGAAGCAAATGGTGATCGTAATTAAATTACTAAAATAAATATAAACAGTAGGGTATCCGTGTAGTCACAAGAACGTGAAAAGCTCTCTGTAGGTATATAGGTACCCATGTGCTTTTCAAGTGAGCTTTGTTCATGCAATCGGCGTGGTAGTTATAATTTATAATAACTGTGATAAATATTGATAATAATGATGATAATGGTAACATTAAAATCACTACAGACAGGTCACCATTCACCGATCACGAAGAACTAATAGCTGTATGCAATTAAAATGACAGTCAATGATATTAATATCTGGAGTTCACGACATGAACCATGTACTCAAACGGATTGCGCCCTCTATCAAATAGGGGCTCGTTATCCACCTACTCTCTGAACAAATGAGAGGGTTTCTCATGCTAGGAGCATGATTATGCTAGGGAATATACGTACATAAGAATTTATGTTGAACATCATTTTCCTTATCAGATAATAATTCGAGTAGCTATTTCGTTCAAGTTGTTCGCTGGTTAACCAAGAGCTAAATAGCTGTAAGGTAAATAGCTAGCCTCAAGATTTTTATCACTGAATAAATTTAATGATCTTTGGACAAACATTATTAACATAATTATGGGGGGTTTCTCATGCTAGGAGCATGATCATGCTAGGGAATATACGTACCTACATAAGAATTTTTGTTGAACATCATTTTCCTTATCAGATAATAATTCGAGTAGCTATTTCTTTCAAGTTGTTCGCTGGTTAACCAAGAGCTAAATAGCTGTAAGGTAGGAAGGTTTTCTAAATATGTAGTCATTTCGGTAGTTATAGACCGTATAGCTGCTGTTGATATTTTAATGGCTTTCCATTCCATTTTTTGCTAATAATTACACTTAGGTACCTCAGTATCAGTATGTAGGTACCTATTGGAATGTCGGATTTTGCCCTCCGGTATTTTGACTAATAGCTAGCCTCAAGAGCTAAATAGCTGTCAGGTAGGAAGGTTTTCTAAATATGTAGTCATTTCGGTAGTTATAGACCGTATAGCTGCTGTTGATATTTTAATGGCTTTCCATTCCACTTTTTGCGAATAATTACACTTAACTCAGTATCAGTACGTAGGTACCTATTGGAATGTCGGATTTTGCCCTCCGGTATTTTGACTTGCGAATATGTTATGGCGTAGTTACCTACTTGGGTATTTTGCAGTCCTAAATTCGAATGACCGACACATGGTTGTAGGTCACTGTGGAATAAATTCATGATTAGGATTCATTTAGTTATTCAATCTTCAAAATCGTTGAACTAAACGAAAAGTTGAATAAAAATCTAAATGAAGAACATAAATTCAGGAGTAGGTAGGTAAATAAAGGAAAGTTGAAAAGGCCAAATGTCGACAACGAACTTCTCTGACATGGGTTGAATCGTTGAATTATCTAAACATTGTTTTCGGTTATATCATCATAAACAAAAGCTGAACTGTTGAGTGTTGAGGATGAGGTGTTTGTAAGATGAATATGATAATAATGTTCGTAAATAGGTGGTACCTAGTTCCCTATTACAAATCCGGGGCAAAACACACAAACACAAAATATCTGGGAATAACAAATCATTATTGGTACGTAATGTATTGTTTTGGTGGTTGTAGGTAAGTTCTGGAAAAAACATATTGGACGGACGCGAATAATCCAGAAATAACAGTGCTTGATAACACAGAATCGTAAAATGATATTACGTCTTTTTTTTGACAATCACCTCATTTATGAGAGAAGAGCCATCTATATCGGTTCAATGTTTTTGGACAGTCTTTTTCTAAAAGTATTAGAAGGGTCCCGAACTATCTACAGTGCCTATCCTACCTGATCGGTAATCGGTGGTTACGTTAGATAGTTGCTAATGGTTTCTCTATGTATCCATTTACCAGTATTGCTCACAGTCGAATATTCGTGGTAGAAATGAGGTAATTAGGTAAATAGCAATCAATTCTCAGAACAAGAATTCTATCCGAGTTTCCAACCTATCTCAGCTAGGAGAAGTTCGCATGATGATACGTATGTCCCTACGTCACTAACAAGTTGCAAGTATTTTCTTCAGTTTGTTTTGATGAGTGTATTCACAGTGCATATCGCATGTCTGAAATTGACTGCAGATTATGTT